>NC_049986.1:19601493-19603089 GCF_000003815.2 Branchiostoma floridae | reverse complement strand
CGAGCTGGCCGATTGAGGCATCTTAACTGATCTAGAATTTGCTGTAAAAAACATTTCTCTTTCCAAAAAACATTAGGAAAAGTAAAATTACTACACTTGGCAATAAACCATAGAAGCTTTTTCCACAATGTCTTACACATATCCTAGTAATACTGGTATATAGATAAGTTCTAAAAGAAGATCCTAGAAGGTAATGTGTAAACTGCAATTGTTGCCTGTATTGTTTAACAGGGCTCGAAATTCATTTTTGGGATTAGGTGCACTGGTGCACCCAGCTTGAAAAATTGGGTGCACCAGAAAAATTTTGGGTGCACCACTTCAATTTAAGTAGAATGTCAAAAAAAGCCTAATAAGAAAACTTAGTTACAAGCTATCAAATTCTTAAACAAGTAACATGACAAAACATTTTTACTATCTTTCTAACACTTGTCAATAATATGATGTATACTAGTATACTTGATATCTTTCCATACATAAACCGAAGAAAATATTTGGGTGCACCCTGTGCACCCACTGAAAAACATTGGGTGCACAGTTCTAATTTTGGGTGCACATGCACCCAGTATTTCAAGCCCTGTTTAAGCTGCAACTTTATTTCTGAAGCACTTTCAATTCATATCCTGATTGCAGACCTTGTGTGAGATGTTGAACATCGCTGGATGACTTGTACAAGCTGTGAGAGAACTGCACTGAAGTGATTTGATGCCCAAAAATCAACAAATCACTCTAGTGCAATTCTACCACAACCGTTTCTCGTTGTCCTCTTTTCTTCTTCCAAGCATGCACCTTGTCACCATGTACCTCAAAGATGTTCTTTTAATCTACAATTCTTGCCTCTAGTTGCTAGTTAGGCACACACTCTAGAGGAAATTGCATTTCAAGGGAAGCTGACAAAAAACAAACCCTATTTTGCAACCTATTGCTAAAATCCTTATTGCTAAGATTTTAATTGATGTCATCTTGTATTCCTGGGTTGAAAACAAAATTTATACACTAGTAGCACTGAGAAACAACACAATAAAACTACAAAATGCAACAACACTTTCCTGCTAAAATATACTGTTTTTGCTACAATACTGCTCAAAAAGTTACTACTACAATAACTACTAGAAATAAAAGATGATGCAATAATCACCAATGCCATTGCTATGAAATATAAGAAGCATATGTCCTTGTTTGTGTGGGTCTTCAAATGATCTTCCTACTTACTGTATGAACTGATGTCGATCTCATCGGGAAGCTCAGACACGTTCACCTCGAACCGGTCCTGGACTTCGTTCAGAACCTTGGCGTCATTCTCGTCGCTGACAAACGTGATGGCCAGACCCTTCGTGCCGAAACGGCCTGCACGGGCAACCTGGAAACAACAACAAATAAACGTTAGAACACAATTCTGAAGATTTGTCCAGATACTTCGAGCCAAAACGGCCAGCACGGGCAACCTGGAAACATCAATGAAACAGCAACGTTAAAAACCCAGTTCTGAGGATTTGTCTAGAAACTTCGTGCCGAAAACGCCCGCACGGGCAACCTGAAAACATCAATGAAACAGCAACGTTAAAAACCCCAAACTAAAGATCATTTTCTTTGCTGAAA
>NC_049986.1:19599343-19600974 GCF_000003815.2 Branchiostoma floridae | reverse complement strand
CATTTCTTGCTGAAAAAGCGATGCTGGACCCTTCGAGCCAAATGGGCCCACAAGTGCAACCTTGTTGTAACAACAACGAAGTTTAGAATCCAATCAAAGTTAGCCACAATACTCTGTGGAATCATACCAAACTCAAACTAAATAAATACATTCTAGAACCAAACTACTGGGAAATATCTCTGTTTTGCACTTAAAGCGTGGAAATTTCTTTAGCCTGTTTGAAGGAACACGAACAATAAGAACAAAAATGGCATATAATAGAAACGAGACATTTGGATAACAATTTGAACGACAGCAAAACATCACAATCGATGTAGCAACCACTTAATACATCAGGCTTCCAAGTTCCAACATCATATCCTCAGTTTTCACAAAGAAGAAAATACAATAAAGATAACACATCTATAAAATGTTCAGAAAAATTAGACTTACTCTGTGCAGGTATGTGTCAGAATCTTCGGGCATGTCATAGTTGAAGACGATGTTAACTCGTTCGATATCCATGCCGCGCCCGAACAAGTTGGTCGCCACGAGGATTCGACGCTCAAAGTTCTTGAACTGGTTGTATCGTTTCAGCCTGGGCAGAAATACATTTTTTTAAACGTGTTAAGAGAATTTGAACAAAAAGGCAGGGACTTGTACACAGCTTGAATAGTCCTGCTGATTTTTCCAGGTCTATTGTCATAGTCGAAACATTTGCCCGACAAAATTGTGGACACAGTCTTTCTTATTGGCTACACTGCTAATTTTGACAGTTGTTATCAGGCCATGCAATTTGAACCAAGAAAGATTACATGTTTTCTGTAACAGCACAGCAACAGAGAACCCCCTCTCTTCAACTTCAAAGTCTTTTTCTTCAACATTACAACTAGCTCTGTTTCGTGGAGTCATGTTCATATATGCATGCTTGGCCACCATTGTTTAGCCTGTTTGCATGCTTGACCACCATTGTTAGACAAATTTGTATTAGAAAGTTTAGCAGACACAGTTGTCAGGGATTTGTTTGTTGAAAGTAGTTTTTAAGCTCACCTCTCCTCCTGGCCCATGGCCCTGTGGATGGCGATAGCGGGGAAGTTCTGCTCCACCAACAGCTGGGCGAGTGCGATGCAACGCTGCACGGACTTCACGAATATCACCACCTGCACGCAAACAGTCACACAACCCGTTACCACCAAAAACAGGCTACAACATAGAGATTTAGGTATACACATTTTGTGAATGCTTAAGTATTTCTGGTTATCTAGAGATCTTTTGACATAGACAAATGACTCCTATTAAATGTGTTTGCAGAACTCTGTACTATACATGCAGTGAAATAAATAGTACTTTTTGAATCTAGCTTGTTCCATGAGCTACAGCAAGGTGAATTGATTTTACATAAATGACAATAAGCATTACTGAATAATGCTTTTCACAGCCTTTCCACAGGTCAGGTCACTAAAAGGGATGCCCAGAGACTTCAAGTGCCCATACCATGCTAGATTGTAGAAGACACTGGACTAAGTCTATGGGCAGCTGAAGCTATGGCTCTGGACCATGCAATACGAACCAATCTAAACAAGATTACCAAAGGAACCTGGACAGGTCCTTATACAGCCCCTTTCCACTAGGACAGCACTCTCGCAGGACTC
>NC_049986.1:19570443-19598486 GCF_000003815.2 Branchiostoma floridae | reverse complement strand
AAAAAAGTAGAACCGAAGAGCTAGCGATGAGTGAGCCGGTACCGCACATACGCTGTGTTTCAGTGTGCAACAAGGACTATTCTATTGCTTATAACTAAGGTACAAAAATTTGGCTAAAATTTCCTGCCCCAAAGATGCCACCTACACTGAAAAAAATCCTGGTGAGAACACTGATCTGTCAGACATAGTAGTATCTCTCAGATTCTTGAAAACTTTTGTTTGTCCTTACAGAATTGCCAAAGTTTTTGCTTTACTTACTACATCTTGTAAGGAGGTTTCAGGTTTGTCAGTAGAATCTGAGAAATACTGACTGCATCACTTTGATACAGGAGAAAGATCAAATAGCACTGCTAAGGTTTTTGAAAAGTTGTCAGAGTAGTTACATATTGCCTCCAGTACTGTTACTAGAAATGACATAACGCCTGAAGAAACATAATATGCTGTGCTACAAACCAAGAGATGTTGGTCTTGTTTCTCCGCTAAATTTTCATGCTTTAAAACATGTCTTACACAAGCATGCAAAATATCTCTTATACGAAATCTCTACCTCGCATTTCATCATTCTTTTCATTGTCTTAGCGTTCCATAGCCCTGAATCTATTCTAACATCTTGGAAAAATTTCCTCATGTTTTGTAGTACTGGGGAAGGTACCTTTGTGGAAAAAATTTCTTGAAGGTAGAATCTGTGGTTTGGCCAAAATGTGTCAGCAAATTTTGGTTCTAAACTCTGAAAACTAAAGGCAAGCTAATAATAGCACCTTATATAAAAAGTAACTACACATGAAAATAAAAAAAAGGAGGAAAAGGATGGTTAGGGTGGCCTCAGTTCCTCTCCAGTCCACCTTCGGTTGCCAGGCAACACAGTGGTCTTGCCCATGTGCGTTGGCGGGGGGTGGCAGGGTAGGCAGACCCACGAGAACCCTCTCAGAAGACAGAGGCTCCACACACCACCACAGCACTCTCTCTCTGGTCCCTCTCCCGACTACTTGCCCATCCACGGGTTGTTGTGGACATATGAACTGGCGATAGGGCTTGAGAAATGCCCAACGCTTAGCTGGTTGCAGCTTAGAAAGTCCCATAAACTTCCGGCGAAGAAAGGGAGCTAAGAAGGCTTGCAGAAGCCTTGTTGTATACATAGCACTGCAGTCCAGAGCTGGCCAGTCCTTTTGTAACAATGGCCTTTTGGAGGCATTGTGGGGCCCTGTTCTGGCTTGTGAGCCAGAACGTATGGACCGTACGCGAAGGAAAACACCTGAACACAGAAACCGCGAGTTGTAAGGACACCGCTCACTCTTGCTTTGCGAGCCAGAGTATCGTGTGCCCCCACATTCCCGAGAATTCGCGAAGCCCTACTCCTTCCCGAGCGTAAACTCTCCCTTGCCTGAGAATTCGCGAAGGACTACTCTTCCTGAGCTTTAACTTTCCCTACTTCTCCCTTGCCTTAACTTTCTGCCAAACGAAGGTCACAGTATTTGGGGTTTTTGCAAGCCAAATAGAATGAATTGGACTGAATTTGACACATCCTTGTTTGCAAATCTTGCAAAAGTAAGATTTACAAGATGCAGCAGTAAGATTTTTCACTAGGATCTCTGGTGGACAGATCCTACCAGCGACTTGTGCTCTAAAGCCCTTCCTGCAAAGGAACTGGGCTTTGAAACACGCTTTCCTTGCCTCACTCTAAGCCTACACTATCCTTTCAACTGAAAAGAGACTTTGGCTTTTAGAGCAAATGACACTCGACAAAAATACTGTGCACTATCTTTCTTACATTTGACTAATTTTTTCCTGACTAGTTCTGATGAGAACTTGAGAATTTAACTGTGACCTTGTGAGTGTGACTTTTGCGCTTTCTGACTTCCTGGCGACAAACCCATCTTTCTGTCACACGTGTGACCACACTAAAACTTGACCTGACGGCATAATTTCTTTCTGATCTTTCCTGACCACGATTTCTCAGCATTCTAATTGAACTGCATAGCAAGATTTCTCTCCGATCTTTGCTGACAGCGATTTTTCAGAACGCTACTTGACGCGAGATTTCTCTCCTTCCTTGCCTGACTGCGATTTTTCCGAACACTACTGGACCCGCTTGGCAAGATTTCTCTCCGATCTTTCCTGACCAAAAACTTTTTCTCTCAGAACTCTAGCTCTCTGCTTGGCGAGATTTCTCTCCGATCTTTCCTGACCGCGATTTTTCTCTCTATGAACTCTAGCTTTCTGCTTGGCGAGATTTCTCTGATCTTTCCTGACCGCGATTTTTTCTCTCTCAGAACTCTTACTCTCTGCCTTGCCGAGCTACCCTCGGACACCGCGACCTGAAAGTGGCGACGGACGGCTGACTGGTGGGTTGTGAGACGGACATGAAGAGGTTGGGGGTTTGATAATTACATCTTGCATGAACTTCTTGCAGACGGGGCGGATCTCCTTGCTGAGGGTGGCGCTGAACATCATGACCTGCTTCTCGTGAGGAGTCATGCGGAAGATCTCCTGGACATCTCGGCGCATGTCTGAAACGGATCAAATTACAACATTAACACCATGACGAATGTCTGAAATATATCAAATTACAACATGAATTAACATAAATGGTGAAAGTCTGACATGTCCCTTTTATCTCCCCAGTACCATTCAGTGTACGGGAACAATTTTTAGAATGCTTTTTTAATGAGAGGACATTTTCCATCTGTCAAAATTGATACAGTACAATACTTATCTAGAACTGTAACAAAGGTCAGTATTTGGTTCGGTTTCAAGTGTGTATCTTAGAGTGCCTGTCTTTAACTATGCTTTTGTTGTTTTGTACATTTGTATCTGTGTCCGTGTTAGTTTCTGCATCTGTTGAATGACTGAAACACATCACATGGAGTGCTGGAAGACCGAGCATGCAACAGCAACAGTGGAAGGATTACTAAGCTCTGTGCATAGTTTGGGTCATACATAGCTGTTAGAGCATCTTGTCACAAAGGATGAAGAGCTTGTGTGTGTATGACTTCTTTTTTCTCTGTAATTTTTGTGGGTTGAGTTTGTGTGTATTGGATGACTGCATGTGAAAACCCCTACAATTTCACCAGAATACATCATGATTTTGGTCGTACCTAGTTGTTCGAGCATCTTGTCACACTCGTCCAGGATGAAGTGCTTGACGTGCTTCAGGTTAAGCGACTTGTCCCGCGCCAGGGCCAGGAGCCGCCCAGGCGTCGCCACCACGATGTGAGGACAGTTGGTCTTCAGAGTGTTGCGGTCCTTCTGGATTGGCATGCCACCGAAGAACACCGCATTCTGGGGAGGAAATATGATACATTTTAGATTCTTTCTTTTGGTGAGTTTGCTCACTAAGCTATCATACAGGCTTGAGTGCAAATTGCGACACCTTGCAACTCTACACATTGAACAAAACAGACCAAAATTGTATCAAGTCCTGGTATATTAACAAAACGTATAAATACAGTAGAAGCCGTTTAATTGCAAACCACATTTACTAGAGTATTTTGTGCAATTATCCGGTTGGTGCAATAATGCAAAGTCATCCAGCCGGACCGCACTGGTCTGGGATTTGGGGATTCCATGCAATTAACAGTAGTGTGCGGTAATCTGTTTTGCAATCAACTGGCTTTGACTGTATAAGGAAGTAATAATACTGTATTAACATAAAATCCTGACCTTGATGGTTGGCATGTACTTGCTGAAGCGTTCGTACTCCTTGCTAATCTGGAAGGCCAGCTCCCTGGTGTGGCACATCACCAACACAGCAACCTGCGAAAAAACAAAACAGCAAATGTTATAAATCCAGCATTTACTTGTTTCTATAATTCTTTAGCCAGAGTAGCTTCCTCAGTGGCAAAGGCACTGCTTTTCAGGGAGGCCCTGGGTACCATATTTTCATTCATCAAGCATTGGTTGTTAATGTTTGTACACATGCATTGCTATTCCAAGACGTTATTCCACAGCCAAAAAGGGGCCCGGTCATCTTGCATTTACCATTCATATTTGTATTTGTATCGTACACAAAGACTGAGATTTAGGGAAAAGTTTGGTACAAACACTTCCAAGCAAGAACTTCTCACACTTTTGTTTCACTCATGTTCTATAGTTTTTTTTGTAACTCTAAGATGTCTCACAGGAAATTGTGTGTCTTAGTAATGAAATCTATCTTACCTGGCCGTCAACTGGTTCAATCTGCTGCAGCGTGGCGAGGACAAAGACGGCAGTCTTGCCCATACCAGACTTGGCCTGGCAGAGGACATCCATAGACAGAATCGCCTGGGGAATGCATTCGTGCTGAACTGTGGGGGACAAACAAGCCATTGGTTATACACCATTTCTTGTACCTGAATGGTAGCCATAGCTAGCTTGGATTCGATTTGACAAGTGCAAACTTGTGCCAATGTAGCATTGCTTTCCTCATTTCTTCATCCCCTCATTAACTTAATTTCCTGAACTGTGGGGAACAAACAATTTGGTTTCCATTCTTGTACTTAAATAAGATTCTACCTATATGACAGCCATCGATAGCATATTAGGTTCAAATTGAAGAGTGTAAAATTGTGCCAATATAGCATTGCTTTTCTCATTTCCTTACCCCCTCACTACCTTTTACACAACTTGGCAGAACCACCCCTTCCACCAAAAGCAACTGTGGACTAGCATTCCTTTTGTTTAATGCTGCACTCAACTTTCACACAGTTAGAAACTCTAGAACTGGATGGGGACTAAAAGCACTTGGCAAAGCAGCCAATTCGGCTTACTAAATAAAACCCATCTTATGCCACAGAAACTGGCTGAAACCACCATCTGGCAACAGGGATTTGATTTCCAGATGGGTGTTTCGTAAACAAAATTGTTGAAGATGACGTAAAAGTGTACTAAGTGTTTGAAGAATGACGTTCAAGGAACTGATACTAGTATAAGAGCTGTCTTTTTCTTCTTACAACTGTTCAAATATAATTTGAGTGATTTTGTGCATGCAGCCCAAATAACTTAGCTTGTTGTGGTAGTTAATTTAAAAAAGTTCAATTTTCTCCATAAATATTTTAACATCAGTGAATGCGAAATGCGACAAGTCCATATTACTAATATTATTAGAACTATACATAAAGGTTTAACTAGACCCTGAAGAATTCTGAACAGATCATAAACACAAAGAATTGTGCTGCCTGCTATATCACTACATACCACATATGGTGCAGGCATCCTACAGGATACATAATACATGCACCAGTTGTTCAGGGTAAACAAAGGCCATGTAATTGACAACAGGTGTGGACAAAAATGCATTGTTCTCCACATGTACTCATCATTCTTGACTCTAGAACTAGTAGAAGGTGTTATCTTGCAGTTGTCTGGCTATTGTATTGGTGAGGCTTATATATCAAAGGAAACCATTACAAGTCATGTTCAGCAAATTGAATTATCAAGCAAAAAGTGAGTCTTTATGTACAACTGACAAACTGTCTTGTGGTACAAAGTTTCTTCAAAATCAATTCAGTCAGACTTGGACTGTTGAGTCTAGTTTGCATAATTCTTAGCTTCATCTAACTTGAACACTATGTTACTACTTGACATAGTAAGTTAGATATGGACACAGTAGAACCAGTTTAATTGCACACCCCATTTGCCAGCGTATTTCGTGCAACTATCTGGATGGTGCAATAATGCGAAGTTATCCAGCTGGACCACACCGGTTGGGGATTTTGGGATTCCGTGCAATTAATAGAAGTGTGTGGTTATCCGTTGTGCAATAAACTGGCTTCTACTGTACAAGAAATTTTAACAAGACTAGTCTTGGGCTCAGGATAAGCGTCCATTTCAAGTTGACATGATCTCTTACCCTCTGAAGGATGCTCAAAACCGCAGTCAACGATGGCGCGGAGGAGCTCGGGTTTCAGCAGGAAATCCCTGAAACCGGAGCTGTGGATGGAGACGTAAGAACCCTTCACTTCTTTCTTCTGCACTGCGGTGTCTCCGGCCGCCTCGGTGGTGGTCTCCTGTTCCTCCTCCTCGTAGTCCAACAGTTCATTCTCACCTTCTTCCGCCATTTTGGAGATTTATTTTGTTTTAACCTGTGAGAAGTGATAATCTATCTGTCATTGAATATTTCAAGTATGGATGTATAAAAGCAGAGTCCTCCCCAGAGAATGGAATAACGGAGGCCCTTCACTATACTCCTAGCCCAGCCCCACTATACTACTTTTGAAATTTAGTGTGTTTCTTCCCTATTTTCTTGGTTAGTTTTGCTAAAATTAATGAAAATTCACAGATTTTTGAGCCAAGTGCCAAATGAACCCATATTCATAAAAGCTCAGCGCATTGGTTCGGGCTATTTTTGCTAGCCCCTCCACTATACTAAAAAATTCTGGGGAGAACACTGAAAAGTGTAGGTAGATGACTTTTATTGTAGTGTTTATGATAACTTTTGATCATTCTTGGTTGTTAATACCTTGAGGATGCAACTGAATGAAGAAAACAATCATTACTGATCATAATTGCACCTACATCTACTTATTCTATAGTTCCTTGTAAAGCGGCCACATAATTTGAAAACTGACTGTAAAACCACCACAAACATATATAATTTTTTTCAGCGTAATTCAACTAAATTTAAATCGTCAATAATGTAGCAAGACGAAAATAAATACAAAGTGTAAGCCTTGTATAATTTACAACAGAACGACACAATTTTTTTTTACAACTGTATCAAGAAAGTTCACAACCTTGCGTGTCAACGTGACCTCCTACTCGAAAGTTATCTATTTTCTGACTGTGTCCAAATATTATGATAGACAACCCAAAATATACGCATAGAACGTGCGAGTACAAACCGAATTTGGCTACCCAAACCAGTCTGTCGCGATGGGGAATTGCATTTTAGAGAGAAAAGTCGTGCTATATAACTGAAAATTTCAGAAACGCCAAGTAGCTGTACAGCATGCAAGAGCGTCAAGTCGGAACACTGCCGAGCCCCATGATTCAAAATCGTTTACAAATTATTACTTCTAACAAGATTAAAAACTAACCCTGAAGTAAGATAATGAGCACAAATAGTTACAAAGAACAAAATTCAGCATAATAGAATAACATGCAATAGGCAAAACTCTGTGAAAGTAAGCTTTAGCGTCACAGAAATACGAATACCTCGCCTTGCATAAAACAAAAGTTCCGTATGAGTGAACAGACGCGGTAAACTTCAACTCAAGTTTCTCCGCCAAACTTTCGACCTATCTGCACCAAAGTGACTACAAAAAATCCAGAAAAATGTTATCGACATATTTTGAGAGGAAAGAAGCACGCCTTACCTGTATAAAGTGCTAGATGACACTGGATACTTTGGGATGTCGTTCTAACAACCTCTTCGTCCAAAGATGGCGGCTAAACAGTGACGCTTTCAGACTAGGCGGGGGATCAATTTACATGCAAAACTAGCACGACATTCAGCATAGCAATCACATTCGTATACATTCACTTTACTATGGGTGTTTTAATGACATAACAGGATAAATATTTCTACAAATATTTGAAAACATATTATAAAGTCTCTATTTTTCCAAAAAATTGAGTTTATTGTCGCAAAAATTCTTCTATTGAGATAAATAAATATGCGAATGTTGATTGCACAATATCGTGTCACTTATCTGCCAGTTGCATACCATTTATGATACGTTGTCTCTGATTGGCTTACGGCTTTGGGGAATTCAAACAACTCACAGACTTACGTTGGAATTTTTACGCAAAATTCGAAGTATCTGATTATTCTAGATGGTATCAGAGTCCAAGTGTAATAAATTGCATTACAAAACTTCTGCTAAACATTCATGTTTTTGTAACCAAAAGTTCTTTGAGAAATCTGGTTGCTTCCGTATTGGCCAATGACATAGCGTCTTGCAGAGACAGATCTAGTGGGTTGAACAGAGGTTCATTCACCACACAGGAGAATATTGCGTTTGGAAGAGAATCTAGGTTTTCGTGTCAGATATTTCGTTCCGGAGAATGATCTACATGGCGAACGTTAACGGCTACGTGGATCTGCTCGAAGGCATTCCAGATGAGACAAAAGAAGGTTGGTCGTTTCGGCATTTTCGTTTGAACACAAGTTGGATTTTGAAGGATTGACCCCAGGTTTTACCAACCCATCCTGGCATCACATGATGCCATATGAACATCTTCAAGCAGATGTTTGTAAGGGAAATTGTAACGCTTATTGACTACAAAAGTTCTTTCAAGGCTGTTCAGTCATAAGAACGAGTCGTCATTCAGATTCACAAAATGTTTACGCAGCCTATTTTTATTTCCCGTAATTCTTAAGGTAAACCATCTTATCTGTACGTAATTCGTAGCGAGGCGACCAACTTCAGCGTAATTGCCGTCCTTGATTAAGCGTAGGGGGTTCTTCTGAATTCAGCGTAAATTGTTGTCGAGACCCCCATGCAGACCCTCATATGTATGTGCGTGTGCGTATCTGCCAGTGGATCGTGTGTGTGTGTGCACGCGTGTGTTTGCGCGTCACAGTATGTGTGTGTGTGTGTATGGTGGGGCTGCGTGTGTGGCGTTACAACTTGAAAAATATGTGTATGACTATGCAATGATGCATGTATCACTATAATTGAGTGAGTGAATAAGAATGACGAATAAAAATGACCCTACATCTCACTCACCTCACTGGTGAGGTGAGGTGAGATAACAGTTTTCTGCACACCCTTCCATTTTACTTTGATATGAGTTTTCATAATACATGTTTCTCTTGTAGAAATGGTGGAGCTGAATAACACCCTGGACAAGCTGGACTCCTGCCTGGACGCCCTGGAGGAACAGAACGACTCGCTGAACGCGAAGTTACGCGACCTTCTCCAGTCCAGCCAGCAGGCTCGGCAGGAGCTACAGGCCGAGAGGCAGTCCCTGGAGACGGATCAGAACACAGAATCCAGCCAGACAAAATCAGATCAGGAACAGAAGAAACAGTAGCACTGATATACAAGCCTTCTAAATTGTCTTAGACTCCAGTTAGCAATTTGATGTAGATAAACGGAAAGTAGGGAAACAGAGGTACGCAATAGGCTGAAGCCGTATCTGTATCTGTATCAGTAAATCTGCTAGGAAAGTACTTTTTTTATACCACCTCTAGCTCTGGCTTTATTTTAGTCTACCAAGTTATGGATCCTTCTCCAGTCCACTCAGCAAGCACAACAGGAACTACAGGCAGAGAGGCAGTCCCTGGAGATGGATCAGAACACAAAATCAGACCAGGAGCAGAAGAAAAAGTAACATTAATATCCACTCATAGATACTAGCCTTCCAACTTACTAATAATGTCTTAGCCTCCAGTTAGCAATTTGATATAGAGTAAGAGAGAGTAGGGAAACAGAGGTACGCAATAGGCTGAAGCCATAGATCTGCTAGCAAAGTACATAATACTTTCTTATACCACTGCTAGCTTTGTGTCAGCCTACAGAGTTATGGAGCGTAATCCAGTCCAGTCAGCAAGAACAATAAGAGCTACGGGCTGTGCTGACAATCTCAGAAAACAGAACACAGAACCAGGCATAAAATCAGGCCAGGAGTAAAAGAAACATTAGCTAGCATTGGTGTCCACTGCTAGGACTTAAACTAATAAATAATTCTGAAGAACCAAGCACAAAATCAAACCAGGAAAAGAAGCAACAGTAAGATGATATACTAGTACATGATATGATTTCATGATATACCCATCCAAGTTGTCTGCAATTAGCAATTAGCAATGGGATATAGATGTGATCTCCAAGCAGATCCTACGGTACCACAAGATAGTATCAAAAGCTGGCAGGAGGAGTTAGCCAGCCTATTAAGAGTGTGCATTGGCTACTGCAGGATCTGCTTGGAGAACAATGTAGATGTACAGAAAGTATAGAAGCATACATACCAGGACATAAGTCTCTAATACCTGGGGAATAACAAGAGAGTAGGGCCATTTGGCATATGTGCAATATTTGTATCACATATTATAGATCACTGATGAAGAAATGTTGGACATAATCAAGGATTTATTGTAAGGAATTGTATTGTAATTTTAAGCTTAGATCAAAGCCATTCTGGTCATGTCAGTTCAAGTTCAACTTCAAGATCAACACATGCCATCACCAATAGCTGAATACTCTATGTGCAATGACTATATTGTTTATATAAATAAATATACAAATGTATGTATTAACACAAGTAGTTGGTTTGGACAGCATCCTTTTTCAACTTGGCCAAACATATTTGTCAATGTGAGTAGAAAAATGAAAATGTTTAAAAGAATTTCAGCAGAATTATTCTGAAATTTTATCTTCCACATGTAACGTTACTCCTACCATAGAAATAAAATAGAGAAGTTATATGGTGAGTCCCTCTCTTATTTATTCATTAGCTGCTGAAAGTGACAATGAAATATTTTCTCTTCTTAATTCTGAAACATGAGAATCCTGTACATGTGTGTATGAAACCTATCTCCAGGCAGCTCCTATGGTAGCAGAAGATAGTATCAAAAGCTGGCAGAGGAGTGAAGCCGGCCTTGGAGTGTGTTTCACTCTGGGGCAAAGGCAAGGCAAATGAACACCTTTGGCAGACTACACTCCTTGGCAAGGTTGGTTTTATCTTATGCCATTGCAGGATCTGCTTGGAGATTACATGAAACCTGATATGGCCATGAACTGCAGGTGAGAATGACTCAGCATCATGTGACTGGAGTGTACCATCACAGTGGTGTTGGAGGGAGTGGAAGGAAAGGTACACTATACATGACGGGCCATTACAAACAGTTTGTTGTAGATTTACTTTTGTCATTTGTACTTAAGCAGGTTTGTCACAGAAGGCATCTTGGTATATAAGTTGAAACACCATTTTCTGCACTTTAATTTTATGAGACAATAATAACATTAACGTTTAATATAGGATTAACAGTTAAATATATTAAAATTAGAACTTTGAAAAGGAGTTAAAAATACTATATACTGAGGCCTTGGCAACATTCTTAGGAAAACAACTTCTAAATGCACAATTTAGTGAGAATGCTCACTTTTTATCTCCTTGGGAAAAATTACCTCAACCACCCTAACACCCCCTTTTAATAATAGTGAAATAGAACATTCTACATATTGAGGTCACATGCAATGCCTGAAAGCAGTCTTCCAAGTTCGGCTGGCCATGTAGAAAAATCTTTCATAGAATGATCTTGAGTCTTTTGCTAGGACTTAGAACTTAGGAAAACTTCTTCGCTTTAGCCTTACACAAATTCTTGGACTGATACCCAGGACTGCATCGTTATAATTTCGCGATCTATAGAACGTTGACCTGGCTTGACTCGACTCCTAGTTGATCATTGACATCTGCAAGAGAAACAAATATTTTGGCGGCGATGTTGAGCATCAGAGGAGCGATCTTTGCTTTCCTGTTCGTACTTGGGGAAGCCCTATCGGACGATGTTTGGTTCCAGCAGCCGAATTTTGCCGGGGCCATGCGCCTTCTCGGGGAAACTCGCCGTTTGGAGCCGCAGAAAACTGCCGAAGCTCTGCGGGTGTGGAAGGAGGCGACTTGGAAGAAGGCGATCGCTGCCTACAATGCCGCCAATGAGCTGTCAACGTCGGAAGACATGGCCGTCCCGTCTTACAACGTGTCGGAAGCTTGTAGGAACGCGACTTTCCGGTGCCAAGAAGATATGCTAGCAGGGAAGATGTACGCCTTACAAAGTGAGCCCCCCTCCCACTATTCTCCAACTCGCAGCAACGCAGCAACAAATATGTTTCGTTTTCTAATATTTGACTCACATCACTGTCATATTTTCTCTCTTGAATATAACGTCAACGTTGCACATTTCTTTGCAATCATAGGAATTTTTCTTGACAAGAGTGAAATGTTTCACACGTTAAGTATACAAAGTAATATTGCGGTTGCCTGCCCTAGATATAAGATTGTAACAGGTGTATTTGTCCCAGGTATTAGGCCACAACAGGTGGTTAGTCTCTAACAGACTCCGGGTCGCTGGAAAACCGTAGAAATGGAACAAATAGAGGAGTATGCCGGCCAGAGGAGTGTAGCCGGCCAGCGAACAGTATGCGACCTGCGGAGTCTGTGAGGGGTCGCTATCTTGTTTGATGTCCGCTAATCAATCGCTATCTGATAGGTGCGAAGTGGCTAAATAACCCTTTTATTGCCTTCCGACTCGTACTCCACGGTCCTAGCAGTCCACCTAGTACACATGCCCGCCGGCGCTGGTCGATTTATGACTTAGATTATCTCCGGCACTGAGTTACTTCCTTTAAATGTACAAGGACGTTACATGATGTAACATCCTTGCTTTGTACAAATAATTGGTGGATTAATCTAATATCGTGTCAAGATAGCGACCCCTCACAGACTTCTTAGGTCATGAACTGTTCCCTGGCCGGCTACAAGAGTTCCTCTGGCCGGCTTACTCCTCTATTTGTTCCAATTCTACGTTTTTCCAGCGACCCGGAGTCTGGTGGAGACTAAGGTGGTTGTGTTGGTGGGGTGTGTTGAAGGGTGTGTGTTTGTGTGTGTATTGGGTATGGTTTACATTATATTATAAGGCCTAGGAAAAAAATGTTGTGTTTCCTGTTTTCCTACCTACCCAAAAAAAACCTGCCGACCCTAGACTTTTTTTTTTGGGGTGGGCAGTGGAGTCACAAAGCTTCCAGTTAGAATTTTTATTTAGGCTGCTTCCTATTGAAGTAAAACACTGCTTGTCCCATCTAATGAAGGATAAATGTATCTATCATGCACAAAATTAAAGTTTGACATTGAAAGACAAGTGTCATCATACATTTCAGTTTACTTTGTACAACTGTATTGTAAATATGTATCACTAGAATTTTGGCCAGCCTAAAAAAGAATACAAGAAAAAAAAAGATAATCCCTACCTACTGACCCTAATTTTTTCAGGACTGAAACAGGAAACACAACATTTTTTTCCTAGGCCTAAGCCTTCTCGCATCAATTAGGACGCATGTGCGGTGACAGAAATTCTAGGTAATATGTCAAAGGGTAAGGCACACAAAAAGTCAACAGTCCTTGTCTTGACCATTGTTTTGATTTGCATAACAACATCCAGACGGGTTTTGTTTACAAACACAAACTAACAAACAGTCGTCTGTGTTTTTCAGTGTTCGATGCAGCAGGAAAGTTGCCGAGTGGTTTTCTGGAGGGGAACTTCAACTGGTGGGGCCTGTACACCCAGTGTGCCAACATCACAGCCAAGGCTTCTGGGGAAAACATCAACTTCGATGCCAAGTACTGGACTGCCACCATCGGACCAGTTCTCTCGGTATGTGCTTGTTTATTTTATAATGTTAATTTTTATATTGATTTGCTGATAATGTTATGGAAAATTCTATATTCTTTTAAGATGAGACTGTATTAGTTTTAGAGTTTCAAGTGCAGCCTATTCTCATAATTCACTAAGTACACCATTACTTACAAAGGGAGGGGGTGAAATTGTAATATTGTAACAATCTGCTGCTTAACAAATCTATTGTACAGTATTACATTAAAATTTGCATTCAGAGGCCAGAATTTTTCATTGCTAAGTGACATGATTAGCAACATTGGCTTGTTCTAAGGCTTGTCTGTGTTGAGTTCTTGAATATAATTCCCCTTGATCTTTTTGCTTTGCATGTACATCTTGCATCTTCTTCTGCAAGGATACAATCAACTTTAATTCAAATGCAATATTTCTAATGTAGAAAAGCCTTAAATATGACATACAAATTGTGAATGTTATTGATGATTATTGTCTGAAATTCAAGCTACATCATAAATGTAACATGCCATTCACAATTATGATGTTTAAATGTGATTTGTACATTGCTTGTTCAATCAATGTAAATGCCAACTTGCAGCCGCTGCTCTTTGTGCACCTGGGAGTTTGTGTGCCTGACACCTGCACCAGAGATGATGTGATTGAATGGTTAGATGGCAGTAAGTAATGATTCCACTGTGCACATCATGATCAGTGTCAAAATTCTGTGTGATATGCAATTATTTATATAAAGCTAGTTCACCTCTATTTGCAGGGTAGCCTATATCCGTTGTATTAAAAACAGATCAAGTTGACGAACTGTGGTTTCAAGTGACTATTCAAAATATTGCAGTTTGAAACCACTGTCTGTCGAGTTGGTATTTCTAAATACTGAGCAACGATGTAGGTTACCTCACGGATAAAGGTAAAGTAGCTTTACTGGAACAATGCTTGATGATGGTGAATAGTTGAATCGAAAAAGGACACTAATGAACCAATTTATGATAAATGATTTATCGATATGGGATAATAATGACTCACTGACTCATGAATTTTCACTTGTGACTGAGAAAAGACGGGTTCTCTTGTGTGGCAAGATCAAAGCATGATAGGAATAATTTTCTTTGCAAATTCGAGCTTTTGCCTACAAGTCAATGAGCTTTTTAGTTTATGAGCATAGGGTTTTTGACTCCATGGGTTGATATCATTTTGTGGATATCTCTCAGGTATCTTGATGAGGCTGTTGCTACGAGAGGGTATCACAGTGGTGGATGCAAAAAGTCTGCAAGTTGGAAACAAACTACCCAGGACTACAATGGCTGCCATGTGAGTATAGGGACAGCAAGGTTCACAGTGTATACGTATTAGTGTGTGTGTCAGGGTATGTGTGTGCAAGTCGTGTGTGTGTGTGTGTGTGAGTCTGTGTGACACTGTGTAAGAGAGAGAGTTTGTGTGTATGTATTCGTGTTTGTGTGTGCACTTCTTGTGTGAGAGTTTGTGTGTGTGTACACATGTACGTGTGTGAGGGAGAGGGTGTGTACATATGTGTGTTATTTGTGTGTGCATGTGTGTGTGTGTGTGAGTCTATGTGTGTGTTAGAGAGAGATTATGTATGTGTGTGTCCCTTGACAATGATATGTGACACGTCACATTCTCCATCACACACACACACACAGAAACACACATTTTCCAATCTCCAAATGTCTCCACCCATATTTCCAGCTGCATCTTGAGCATCATTGTTGCCCTCATGGCCGTCGGAACGCTCTACGACGTCTTCAAGTCCAACCCAGCATCTCCGCCAATCTGGAAGGTCCACCAGCCAATCAGCAGCGAGTATGCAAATGGGGCAGTTAACGAGACGACTCCGCTAATCAACGATGTCTCAGCGGTGAGGCAGGCTGAGAAGGTGATCGTGTCTCCTCCACAGGAAAGTGAGTACACTTAAGTAGTCCAATATTATTGAAAAAAGTTTAAACTGTGTTCCAACACTAAAAGAAACTCACCATAAATTTTCGGCCGAACACTCCGACCTTCTTCAGATGAAATGACTCGCTGCACTTATCCGGAAGTCGTCGGATGACGTCAGGTAGCAGCGAATCATAAATGGCGGGAAGGCGAAACCTGCCGACGACTACTTCCGGATTAGTGCAGCGAGTCATTTCATTTGAAGAAGGTCGTAGTGTTCGGCCGAAAATTTATGGTGAGTTTCTTTTAGTGTTGGAACAAAGTTTTAACTTTTTTCAATATGGAATCTACCAACACAGATGAGCTTTCATTTTGATACTTAAGTAGTCCGGTATTTTCTTAAAGCAGTGCTCCAAATAGCCATTTGCACATTTTGCAAATGCAACCACATTTTGCTTGGTGCAACTTAATTTCAAACCTAGGTAGCGCAGTGCGCAACCTGAAGTTTTGCAGTTGGAACATCGCTTTATCCCCACCTACATCATACATGCATAACATTTTGTATCAATGTCTTCACAAGATAAAACATATTAAGTAGTTACATTTAACTCAGGAAGAAAAGATAAGTATAGCTGATTTAAAGAAAGTAATAATCTAACCTTTAATTATTTGTTTGATAATTTCTAATTCTGATTCTAATTGATAATTTGTTTGACAGGACCTTTGTGTAAACTTCTCCTGGCCATCTCCATCCAAACTACAAAACATGACTTGTTTGTTTGTATTACTTGACAGGACCATTGCGTAAGTTCCTGCTGGCCTTCTCCATGCAAACCACAAAAAGTAACACAATTCAGCCATTTGCTGCAAGTAATTTTACCTTAGATAAGCCATCCATGATCCATCATTATTGTTTTTTCATTGTTTGTTTGTTTGTTTATTTATCAGGACCATTGTGTAAGCTCCTGCTGGCCTTCTCTGTGCGCACCAACACCAGGAAGCTCCTGTCGACGCGAGAGTCGGCCGATAGTCTGGGGTGTCTGCACGGGATCCGCTTCATCAGCATGACATGGGTCATCCTGGGTCACACCTTCGGGTTCATTGTCTACTATTTAGGTGAGGTTTCTCACTTACATCAAGTAAGAAAATGAGATTGATACTCATGACATAAAGGTGTAAGCTTGAGAAGCCTTTGAGTGGCAAGAACCATTCTTTGACAACTCTGAACTTACATGACCTGGGTCATCCTGAGATACACCTACGTTTTCATTAATACTATGTAGGTGAGGTTTCCCATGTTGTGTTCTGTCACTTGATCTGGGCAACATACAAACTAGCCTCAGGATACAAGAACCCACAGCCCGATCACAAAATATTTATTGATAGATATTTTTTAGATCGGGCTGGGGTCTGGTATCCAGGCTACATTTAAACAGGCTACATTTAAGCAGAGTTTGAATATGTTACCTTCATGAGTCATCCTGGGTCACACCTCTGCTTTCATTATATACTGTCTAGGTGAGGTTTCATGCCATGGTTTGCTTATTGTAACACTTACTGTTGCAGGGGCTTCAGAAGAATGGGAAAGACCCCCAAGTTTTTTTCAGTGTTTTAAGTTTACAGTGAAACAGTGCTGTGCAGTAGAAATGAGTTGGAAACACATGTTCATGGTGTGTTATGAAGTCATGGCTGAGAGGTCACCACAAAACCATGAAAATGATCTAAGAACAGAAAGTCACTTCACAATTTTTACATTTCAAGTATCTGGCCACAGATGTACAGGGTGCTGTTCGTAATCATTCACATTACATATGATATCAACATTATTTCACATAATTTCATCAATAAATGTTGATATTTTAGATTTTTCTTGATAATGCTGAACTGACCAACATGAAAACCATCACGAAATCTGTTGGAAAATTTGTACTAATGCCTTGATGCATTTTTGTTTGTTCTTCAGACAACCCCTTATATGGGCTTAGCATCATGAAACGCTTCAGCTTTGAGCCGATCCTGAATGGATTCCTGTCTGTGGACTCCTTCTTTTTCCTCAGGTAAGGGCTGAGATACATTATCTTTATGTCAAACCTGGGCCATGATAACATTCAATACACTACTGGTGTTCTGGACTGGATGATAACTTGTCATATGACACTTGGGTCATACTCTTGACTACACTTGGGTCATACTCTTGAGTTTTGACTACTAGCTTGACTCTACTGTAACCACCAAATCTTGGTTCTGATTAGCCCTCTTTTGGTCCCATTGTCATTTCACAACTTCTTTTCCTTTCCTATGTTGTCCATACAGTGGAGTCCTGATGTCGTACCTGATGCTTCTCCAGCTGAATAAGTACCGGAGGGAGGGGCGCAGGTTCCCCTACTGGCTGCTGTATGTGCACCGCTACTGGAGGTAAGGATACCATACTGAAATACCTGCTAGAAATTGTAATAGGATGAGCGGACATCCTGTGTAATTGTATGAGATGCACCCCCACACCTGGGATGGTTCAGTCCTGTGCTACCTCGTGACTGGATGTGGAGCTTCTAGCTCTCAGTGATGCAGTGATTTACTGCATGGGGTGTCCGCTCTTATCGCCTCCGTTGAACCGATTGCGCATATCTGCCACCTATTAGGGGGGGACATTAGTACAAACTTTTTGAAATACGCATCCTAAAATATGGAGATGATCTATCTAAACACAGAAATCACAAAAATTAGGCAATTGTAAAACTCTAACCCCCCTGTACATACCCCCTGAAGTTTGGATACCCCCCTCGCCATGTACTTGTGTGACGATGCTTAGGTCTGCAAGCACTGACTGCATTACTTCAGTTCTTTTTGCACATTTTGTGTAATTAAATGATACATTACACTCCAAGATACCTTTCTATCAAGTTTTGGCTTAATATTCTTGGTTGCCATGACAACAGGGCAGCAAGTATTGGGACGAATTTCCATTATTTTGCCAAAAACACAGAAGTCACGATAGGGCAGTAATTCGACAAGTGCTGAGAATAATAAAGAGCACTTAAATCAACTTCAGAGTGTCACAAGAATATTGATAAAATTTTCAGAAACTCGATGCCACGGAATTGGGCAACTTAAAAAAGAAACATTGTTTCAAGGTTACAAAAACACAGTTTTTTGCCAAGCTTAAAACCAGTGTTTTTGTATACAATTTATGTGTCGTGAAATATGTACAGAAAAGCAACAGTTGACTGTTCTCTCTACTACTAAGCTCTCTTGTACATGTACATAATATATCTAAGGCTCGAAATACCTTTTCTGCATACCTGCACCTTGAAAATAGCCTGCACCAGTCAAATTTTACCTGTACCACTCTGAATTTTGGAAGTATAGCTCTTACTAAATTGTTCAGGAACCATTGCTATTTTTTCTTTTCTACAGAATATTACTTAATATAGGTGGTAGTGGTAACATTCAATGCTAATAACAATCCAAGTACACCTACATCATCTGCCCTTAGATGTATAAAAACAGGTATTTGGACCAGTGCAGGTTAGGTGCAGGTAGACATCAAAAATACCTGCACAGCTCCAATTTTACCTGCGCTAACCTGTATATACCCAGTACATGGACCAGTGCAGGCTAGATGCAGGTAGACACCAGAAAAATTTTAACTGCACTAACCTGTATATACCCAGTACATGGACCAGTGAAGGTTAGGTGCAGGTAGACACCAGAAATACCTACACAGCTCCAATTGTACCTGCACTAACCTGCATAAGCAGGTAGTATTTCGAGCCCTGATATCTCTCATTGTAAGCAAGATGCCTACGAATTGCTGCGATACTGAATTTCAACAATGTTTTATTGGTACATCTATTTACAACAGAATCAAAAGAACCATAGTCAAATTTACACTCATTGATGGCGTGTACTAGTACATGGTTTGTACTAGTAAGTATATGTCTCTCTACCAATCAACAGCAATGTTTGCAATCTCTTTCTCATTCAGTCCTTGCTTCTTAAGCTCCTCTTCATTTCTCTTCCAAACTATTAGAATCTCTGGTATCCTGCCTCCTTTCCTGCCTTCTCTACTGTACTGTCTAAACGATCCAGGTTCTATTCTCTTTTTCAGTACCCTTGTAACTTCAGATTGGTAATTGTGGTTACCACTTGGACAATGGCACTACAGACTTCTTCTTTCTTTGTCTGTTGGAACATTTCCTCAGAGATAAACCCAAAGGCTGCATCCTTAACCTGCAGCAACAGTGCTCGAAATACCCACTTGCACACTTGAAAATGCATTTTGGTTGGCGCAACGTAAGTCGTAATTCTAAATCCAGGTAGCGCAGTGCGCAAAATTTTTCAGTTGGAACACAACTTTCCCCCACCTACATGCATAAGTATTTATTTCTTGATAGGATAAAACATAAGTTACATGTACATGTAGCTACAGGGGTGCCTAATAGGGGTGGGTAAACGGTACAGAAAATTCAGGTTCATGCAGGTCTGGTTCAGGTCCAGAGGTCCGGACCTGAACCTGGACCTGATTCAGTATGTGAAAACTTGTGATACTCAAAACAATGGTCCATTTCGCTACAAAGAAATCTGTTTTGCAGAGTATTTGAGTACCACTGGCGTTTTAAAATCCTACAAGGCTAACTGCCTCTGTGCGATTGAGTGTAAAAATTGGTAGAAATGACTCCAGACTATAATATAATATACCTGTAGCCCGTTTCGTCCAATTTTGAGTTTGGATCAGTCCATTTTTGCCATGGGGGTGATTTGGAATAGTCCATATTTGCATGGGAAATACATTTAAAGGTTCAGATATCCACAATGATCTCTCCTGAAGTCAAATATTCTGCCAATGATGCCAAAGTACAATTTATAAGGCAGTAAGCGTGTTTAGTAATATAGCATTATGCTAGTTAAGTACATTATCAACTTAAAAACTTCAGGGGGTATGTACAGGGGGGTTAGCAATCAAAGATTTACAAAATTTTTACATTTTCATATCCAGATGGACCGTCTCCATATTTCTAGGGGCGTATTTCATCAAAAACTGCATTTTTGCAAAATAGTGTCCCCCCCTACACCTATTTCTCCTCTTGGCCCTGGGTGTTGGCGGTTTCCTTCTAGTTTTTGGCGGGTTTCCTTGTATTCCTTGTACACAACTGAAAACGGTAAACATTAAACTTGCGACCGCCACCCCAGGGCTCCTGTCTCTTCAATGCTCCCAGTCTCAGTAACGAACTAGACAATTATAACTGTAAATGGGCCTTGCATGGATAAGTACAGGAGAGAGGAGCGCAGGTTTCCCTACCGGCTGCTGTATGTGCACCGCTACTGGAGGTGGGGATAGTGTGCATACATGACTTGCTGCTGCAATAACTGTTACTAATACTGTAACAGAATCTCTTTGTGGGCTCATTGGGCTATTCTCCATGCAGAGGTTTTGTTTAGGGGGTGGCGGATTTTGGGACTGTGATAGAAGTGTTCTCTAGGCGAGGCAACTGACACTGCAGTTCATTTATCTATTATATAATAGCACATCACCTATCAGATTTCCAAAGCCATCAGTTACCATCACAAATCATTTCCAGTGTTCCCATCTTGGGAGAAGCCTTAAGTTAGTCCTTACTTTTTATTTCAATTTGCTTCGTATTTCGTTCTGTTTCATTCCTATTTTGTTCCATTCCATTCCCAATTTCTGTACTCCCATGTTAAGTGTGCTTACTACATAATAACATGCCATTGCTACCTTCCAGGTTGACTCCAGTGTATGCGTTTACATTGATGCTGTATATGTGGGTGTACCCTTACATCATGACTGGTCCCGCTGCCACCAACACACCTGACCCGGGCTGCACCAACAACTGGTGGTACAACTTCCTCTACATCAACAACTTTCTGGACATGGTCAAAGGAACAGAGGTATGTTTTTTCCTTTGATTGAAATTGTAAAGATCATAATCGCAGCACAACTCAACTTTAGGCTTGCACTTACCTAGAAGTACTTGTACCATGTACTTGATGGAGAGGAGCAAGGGGCCAGTCCCTGGCTTAATACGCAGGCAGGCTAGCCTGGTATTTAGCCATATTATAGCTCCTGAGTCTCTATTGTACTCTCTGCAAATATTTGCTATAATACCGCTTATTACCAGGGTAACTCATCTTCTTTATACCCAGTGGAAAAGTTTTGCGCTGTCAGGGTGTATTGTCTATGAAGGTTAGACATCTAGGTAGAGAATATATTTTAGATATGCTAAGAACTGTTACTCAAGCAACTGGATCTGATGTTGGAAACGGTCAGAATGTTCATTACCTTTTGTCAGGTACATTCATTTTTGCTATTTGGCATATTTTTGCGGCATTTACTCTTTCAACATTCCCGTTTCAGTGCATGGGCTGGACCTGGTACCTGGCTAACGACATGCAGTTCTTTGTCATCAGTGTGCCTCTCATCTGGCTAACATTCAGGTAAGGTCACCAATTAATTTTTATTTTATGAGCTTGCTCAGTACAACTAGCCTGGGTACCATCCGGATAGTAGTTCGCTCCTATGTTCACTTCTGCTATCCGTCTGGAGACGTGCGCATTCAAACCGTTTGGTGGTGACGCCAGTTGATGAGCGAATCAAGGAATGGGTTCTAGAGCACTCGTTCGATGACAACAGGCCGGCGCCCACATGCGCAAGCAAGGGGACGTGAGGCTTTTCCGGTGTTGGAACACCGGTTCGAACGATCATTTGAACCCATTCCATAATTCGCTCCTATTTGGGGACCAATCAGCGTCTGCGTCCAAAATTTGGACGATTCCAGACGTTGAGATGGTCTGCGTTCCCAGACGGAAACACAGAGAAGCGACTGTATATAGTGTATAATGAATGTCAGAGCTAGAAGCGACTGTATATAGTATATAATGAACGTCGGAGCGAACTACTTTCCGGATGGTACCCAGGCTACAGTACAAGGCCATATGGACCACACCCCTCAAGCTCACTGCAGTAACAGAAGCATCAAGCGTAGGCAAGTTGGACTAACTGACTTGATTGGGGTATGAAGTATACAACAAGCTTCTAGGGACCTGACCAGTGGAAGGGCCACTTTAAGCTTTATTTAGACAGGCTGCCTTAGGCGCATGTTCGGGCATGGCACACCCGCTATACACGAATCAGGCACCATAGGAGGAACCCCTTGCATCATTGGTCAGAAGTCCTCCTAGAAGACGGAAACTCCAAATAACAAACCTGCATCTGCTGGGGCCGTCTTACAGGTGGCATGCAGTTCTTGTTCTTGTGGGACTTAGTGTACCAGTAGACACCAGGGTGGAGAAGGAATATTCGAAGTGCTTGCCCATCCTTCACCTTAAAAAATCATGTGCAGGTCAGGCAGACTCACCTAACCCACCCTGTCTGCCTACCATTGTCTTCTGAGACACTACAAATGGATGCCAACAACAACAACAAAAAGTTGGCCTGTGCAGGAACTATAATTAGATATCGTTGTAGTGCTCAGTGCATGGGCCCCACCCTTTGCAACATCTGGTGTGGGAAGGACCAGGGGGATAACTTTAACTTTATCTATTTTCTTTCCCAGGTATTTCCTGGTGGGCATGATCACCCAGGCGGTTTTGCTGCAGGCCAGTTTTGGAGCGACGATCGGCCTGGCCATACACTACAACCTCCAACCTTCCATGTCATCACCGGGGTAAGGTGCAACTTTTTACTTTTTAGTTTTTTAAAAATTCTTAGCATACCGGTGGTAGAGTGCTTTAAGTACATGAGAAAGTTACAAGGTTTTAACAACACTTGCTGGTAGTAGATAAAAAATTACTCTCTAAAGTATTAATTTTGCCAATTTGAATACTGTAAGCCTTAGGATATAACTAATTTTGTCTTGTAATGACTAATGTACGTGTATGTCTGAATGATGTTTTTGCGCAAGATAATTTGAGAACACCTGGATGGACTGTTTTGATATTTGGTATATTTGCAGGCCTTTGGAAGACCTTTGGAAGATGAAATGTTATGAAGCATTTTATTTCTAGTAGCTTTTTCTTTTCAGATTGTGCCAAGATCTTAGTGTACACCCTTCATAATAAATCATTGCTTTCGAAACCCAACTCAAACAACAGGTCCTGGAGCTAATTGACTCAGTTGCATCAACTTTGTCCTGACTTTGTCTTACCTATCTTTCATATTGGAATCCACAAATTGTCTTCAGACTAATGACTTTGTCTCACGTTATTGGACAATAGAAAACTCTTTTGAATTCATTGAACCTGTTTCTTCCTGATCTTTTCAGTGGTGATGATGAAAGATAGTGAATCAGATGCTGTCTGAAACGTCTTACCGTTTCCAAAAGCATATCTAGTTGCCTAGTAGCTGCTTTTTGGCGTATTTTTGTATCTGGATGTCTAACCTTCATTATTCCTACTTCCAGACAGAACCCAGATGCGATGAACCTGTACTACCAGAAGCCGTACTGCAGGATTGGACCGTACCTGGTCGGCACCATACTGGGATATTTCCTCTACAGGACCAGGGGACAGGTCCGCATGCACAAGGTATCTAGTAGTATAATCTACAGTTTCTGAGCTAGTTTAATGGCAACTTCTGTGAAAAAATACCCAAGTGTTTCAGTTTCAGTCTTTGAGGGTGTTACCTCCAACATATTTCCAGCATTTTGAGTGCCTATGGAAGGTGCGAGGCATGGCAGGGAAGTGGAAAATTTTGAAATCTTGACCCTCCAGAATGTCATTTTTCCGCATTTTGATGGGCATTAGTTTCGCTGGCAGGCTGCAGACTGCAGAACCGTTGTACTTCACACAGGCAGTAGCCCTGCTAGGCTGGCTGGCTGCTACAGGAATGTGCCTGTGTGTTAGTGTATGGACTGTACAACCATCTGACCCAGGGTGTGGTTCTGAGCAAACCTGTGGCCACCCTGTACCTGTCACAGCTGCGACAACCAAACTGATGAATGAAAATGTTTAAAATCTGTTTTTCTTATACAGGCTGTAGCTTTACTAGGCTGGCTAGCTGCTACAGGAATTGGCCTGGGTGTCGTGTACGGACTGTACAACCATCTGACAGAGGGTGTGGTACTGAGCCGACCTGTGGCTGTCATGTACCTCACAGTGCATCGCACAGCCTGGGGAGTGGCGCTGGCCTGGGTTGTGTTTGCCTGTGTTAATGGCTATGGAGGTGAGAGGAATGAGGAGTTTTCAGGCATTTTTGTTGCATCTAATTGTATGATGATGATACGTGTTACTGAATTAAAATGTGATATTCAGGAAAGTAGATCAGTGACTGTTTTGTAATCATTTTGTGTTCATTTTTCAATTATGTTGGAAAAATTGAAATGGATATACATGACTTCTGTTTTTCTTAGTACTGTTCTTTGTTTTGGAAAGCAAATTTTGTCTGGAAAACAAGCAGATTTCTTTATGTTAAGGTCAAAATTTTCAAATTCTATAAAGATTATAATAAGACATTTCATTGCAATAGGTAGATATTTCAATATTGCATTATTTTTGAAAATCCGAGAACCAACAGTTAAAATTGGTGTGGCCTTATGAAGATGATGATGATGGTGAACTGTGTGCCTCAGGTATAATCAACACCATCCTGTCCTGGAAAGCGTGGATCCCCCTGAGCAGACTGACCTACTGTGCCTACCTGGTGCACCCCATGGTCATCTTCATCGCCTATCAGGACCAGAGAGAGACTCCTGTACACTACACAGACATAGAGCTGGTGGGTAAATCACTAGGGGCTAATCTCCAAGCAGATTGTACGGTAGCATAAGATAGTATTAAAAGCTGGCAGAGGAGTGAAGTTGGCTTAGGAGTGTGTTTCGCTACCTTTTGGCTGACTACACCCCTTGGCCGGTTTGGTAATATCATTTTAGCATCTGCTTGGAGATTATAAGAAGCATGGCTAAGGCTTAAATTTACCTTTTCTTGCATACCTACACACCTACCAGGACCAGAGAGAGACTCCTGTGCATTACACAGACAGTGGTGGGTAAATCACTAGGGGCAAGGCTAAGGCTTAAATATTTTTTTTTGTTTTCATCCATACAATACAGCATGATTATGAAGGTTAGACATCCAGGTAATCAATATTAAAATGCAATTTAATCTCTACAACTGGATAAAAATGGAGATTTACTTCCGGACATTTCGAGTGACAGCCATCACTGCGTCACTAGAAGTATATTATATGTACCTACACATTTTTGATTATAACACATCCAAAGCTCAATTCAATAGACAATTAGCACTGGGGAAACACAGGAGAAACATGCCCAGCAGAAGAGGAGATATCCTGTGTGTATCCTCCCTTTTCCCAAGTCAGAGCAGTGTTGGCAGGAGGGGGCATGGGGGGAACATGAGAACATATTCTACGATCCCTGTACCCCCATAGGAAGGCCTGGTGGAGGTTAAAGTAGATGTAATTTTTGTATTGTGTGCTGTTTTTAAATCCATTTTCTGTGATTTTCCAGACGTACTATTTTGTGGGGCATGTGGTGTTCTCCTATGCCGTGGCTTACATTGTGAGCATGATGGCAGAGGCTCCCATGAGACAACTGGAGAAACTGGTGCTGAAACAAGAGAACTGAGATCATATGGCCACTGCAGTGAGATGGCAGGATGGATGGATGGATGGAGGATGGGATGGATGGAAGCACAATGTTTTACTTGTATGAACAGGACAGTAATTGATGCAGAAAAACACTGAGATTTATTCAGTTTTAACAGAGTATACAGATGGTTTGATGGATGGATGGATGGAGGGAGGGAGGGACGGAGGGAGGAAGGGAGGGAGGGAGGGAGGGAGGGAGGGAGGGAGGGAGGGAGGGATGGATGGATGGATGGATGGAGGGATGGATGGATGGATGGATGGATAGAGGGATGGAGGGAGGGATGGATGGATGGATGGATGGAGGGAGGGAAGGACAGAAGGTTTTACTTGGCATAAATGGGACAGTTTTACTGATGCAGTAAAACACTAAAAATTGGAATTTATTCTTATCCCTTTTTAACTGAGTTTACAGATGGTTTGAGTAATGAATTAATAGATGGATAGGGAATGGATGAATGAATGAGCGAATGTGTGAATCAAATAACTACAAGAGTGAGGCTTTAAAAGTGTATCTTAGTCTAAGACTTTATAAATGAGTTCAAAATGTGTTTTCCTAAATGGGAGCCCAGCAACATTTCTAAACAAGAAATAAGTATGTTGTGAATTAAATACATATGTTTCTTAAAGGAATTTTTTCCTTTTGGATGGGGAAGAACATTGTAGGGGGGAGCTTGCGGTTTCAAACCTGTCTACATAAAAGAACTCAACTCATATATTGAGATTGTGGCTGCAAGGCTGATGATATAGGAGCTGCATTAAGGCCATATCTGGCCACATCATACCACTAGCTGATAGTATGTGAAAGTATTATGATAATGCTTTGGCTTTGGGGACGAAACACTTCACCTTAAATGGCTGCTGCTTAAAAACGATTATGCATATCAAGTGATAATATCACTGTGGCATTCCTATAATATCCAAGCAGATCCTACGGTGCCATAAGATCACCTGTATCAAAGCTGGCCAAGGAGTGTAGCCTGCCAAAGGGCACCGGTAGCATGCATATCATGATACGCCTAGGCCATCTTTTGATGCTATCTTTTTGGAGATCAGCATCCTACAACTTTGAAATGTGTGAAAGGTCTGTGCACTGCAGTAGAATACTTTAACATAGATTTAAACTTTTAATGGCATTGAAGCCTCACAATTTTTAATGCCTATTGTTGTACACTTTAGGTGTTTTTAGAGCATTGCTTTTGATTTGTACGATTTGCAAACAACACCGTTGATGTTGATGAAAATATGCTGCTATATATTCAAGGACAAAATATTGCTATGTTTACATATGTTTCATTCAGAAAATGATAATAATGTTCTCTTATCTCAATGCTTTATACAAAGAATCTATTTTTCTTGCTATGATTTTTTCTTGAGATAATCATAATGCTACATGAAGCTTTATATTTTGTCACAACATTTCTACCTAACTTTAACAAAGAGCTATATTTTGATATACTTTTACCTCTCTATGCACTGTAAAGTTTTGCTGTTAGAGCAAATTTTTGTCTTTGTTTTTGCAATATAAACATTCCTATAGACAAGAAAATACTTTAAGAATATTTCAAGTTTGTGTGGAAAGTATGTGTATATAACTGGTTCTCTTAAGTGTTGTTGAAAGGTTTTAAATATATTCCTTACAAAGGTACACGTTTTATTTCATGAACTTCCTGTAGACATTTCATGTAAAGCCACTATCGCTGCACACAATGTAGATACATATTAAAATGTTTTGAACTTGCACATATGTGTCAGCCGTCTTAACTTTTTTTTTGTAAGATGCAAGGACATGTAGTGCGTTCTTATAATTCCCATTTTACAACTTATTCGGCCAATTTGTATACGCAGCTTGTATACTTAAGTGCAAACCTGGTGTGTTATGATATGAAGCGGTTTACCGGGTGTGCAATACAAACAAGTAAAGTAAAGTAACTAAACAGTACAAACAAAGTCGCCTGAGTTTTGCTTATACCCCCGTCACATGTAGCGAAAGTCGATCGGACGAGGATTCTGCGGCAATCGCCCGAGCCTCGCTTATGATAACTTTATTGCACAACTAGAGTTCGGCGACCTCATACCTCCATGAAAATTTAGAGCTTTCGTAACTTTCATGCCGCAGAATCCTCGTCCGATCGATTTTCGCTACATGTATAATACCACTGTCACGTTTGGCGAAAATCGATCGGACGAGGATTCTGCGGCAATCGCCCGAGCCTCGCTTATGATAACTTTATTGCACAACTAGAGTTCGGC
>NC_049986.1:19568842-19569681 GCF_000003815.2 Branchiostoma floridae | reverse complement strand
CAAAGATATGTCACTTATTTCTGAGCACAAGAGCTATTTAAAACTTCAAAATCGTGACCATAGCTTGCTCAGAACACAAGATAGCAAACCCGGAAGTTGCGCTGCAGTACCAAGGGAAGCCGCTAGGGGGACCAAAATCTAATCATTTCCAGCTTTCATCACACCCTACCAACACACCAAGTATGAAACCAATCCACCAAGCCGTTCTTGAGTTATTTTGTTTACACACAGACAGACAGACAGACACACAGACACACAGACAAACACAGGGTAAAATATAATCTCCATGAAATGTCATGGAGGTAACAATTGTACAAGGTACAAAGTATGGCTTATATGTGGCAGGGACTGTTTTCAGGTGAAAAATACGCGCAACCCTTTGTCGATCTTAAATATGGCTGATCTTTCATCGATACGCATGAAGATCGTGGATAAGGTGACAGGGGTATAACGGAGGCATTCACCTGACGATGTCTGGTCACTCATATGAAAGGTCATCGTCCTTCAGGACAGCATGAGGGTGACGAAACGCCTAACGTTACGTCACATATTCTAGCGCCAGTACCTTGTGACTTCCTTACCATCAACAGGTGTGTTGTGGTCTCTCACAGTGTACTTGGTAGAACAACAAGAAGCATGAAGCTGGTTCTTTGCCTTAGTTTATGGTCGGTGAGCGTTGTTCTGTCCAACTGTCAGTTGGCGCGTGTTCTGAACCTACCGGGTCAGATCGAGCTACTGACAACCCGTTTTCAAGCGCGAGGTCTGATCCAGCAACAGGCCACCCAAGTCTTGTCAGACAGTTTCATACAACATCAAGCAGCACAGATCCTGTCAGAGGG
>NC_049986.1:19558385-19568742 GCF_000003815.2 Branchiostoma floridae | reverse complement strand
AGACATATGTAGTAATTCAAAATATACGCTCTGAATGATAATTACGAAATGTAACAACAATAAAAGTACAGTGACTTTCGTAAGGTCTTCTACAACTAATCACACAAACAGGTGGATGCAAATGGATTATCCTACAAAAATATGAATATCGACGTTTAAGTATAGCTGGGGCAACGATCGCATGGAGAATTACATCCTCTGCGACAGCTAGTTTAAGTATAGTTTACAGCGCAGTAGCATGACACCCAATTTTTCCACATTTGTCATTTCGTTCTGTGACTGTTTACAATACTAAACATATACCTGTACTGTTGCGAGAATTAAGTACTACATTTCAAAACGTTTGGGTTGTCCAAATAAAACTTTCCTATGGCTATATAATGTTCGGAGCTACTTCTCACTGTTATTCATAGCATGAGGACAACTGGCACATTAGCAGTGAATTTGGCTGCGTAAAAAGTTTCTTATACGAATTTAATCGATTCATGGAGGAACAATGTAAGTTGCTACTACTGAGCAGATCTATTAAACTTGTCAATGCACCTGACATGTCAGTCAGCACAACCCTCACAAGCAACCTATTGTAGGGAAGTGGTGGTCTTTTGCAAGAGTGTCCTTCGCTTTATCCTTTCCTTTGCATCGAAAGGTCTCGGGATGTCCTGTGAAATCTACCCCACAAGCTCAATGTCTGGGTATGAAGTCTTGTCTATACTTGGCCCAACTATTACGGACTTTTCTGAAACCGACCCACTTCTTAGAGTGACCCCTACGTTGACCCCAAGATGGTGGTTCCAATGCGTCGTTAGTTTGCTTTTAAGTTAAAAATTAACCCAGAACGCCTCTTTGTGATGCCGGCAATGTAGTCTCGGGAACGTAATTAATTAGGTCAGAAAATGGTCATATGATGAATCTAGATAGATTCTTCCATGTGCAAAGCTCATATACAATCTATTGTTATGATGTTTAACGTTACAGCATGTATTAGAAATATAGGCCCAATTCACACACCACAACAGAAATTCTTTATTTTAAATGGCCGCTGTCAATACAGTTTGGTCATTGTGTAGGATGTAAATACTCCTCCCTGGGAAATAAAAAAAAGTTGTTGCTGGTAGCGTAGGTCAGGTGGTTGCTCAACAATGTTTTCCCCCTATGTAATCAGGGACGTAAAACGGGGGTCCCGTGTTCGAGGAGGTGACCCGGTCACGTAAATCAGCTTCATTTAGTCATTACTCAAAACATTGGGTACCTACTGCCTGCAAAGACACCAGATACTGTGTTTTTCATAAAATTCGTAAAAATGCTTTGGCACCCCTGTACATTTGTGTACATGTAACTAGTGTTTTCTAAACCATCAAACTCATCCCTGCACAGTGTTGGACGCCGGTGGCAAGCCGCCCAGTGGGATCCTAGAAGGGAACTTCAACTGGCTCGGGAGCTACTCTCAATGTGTGAATGTCACCAAGAAGGGGTTCGGAAGCACCTTCGATGCCAAGTACTACATAGCAACACTGGTGCCTGTCCCGAAACCCGCACAGCTGTCTGTGGAGGTGAGGGAAGATATCTATCTTACGTTGATGAAACTTGAAAGGAAAGGAAAAATAAATCCTCACTAGATATGCAAACAGAACCTAGAATTCGATGCAAAAATAGGTATGACATGGCGTTCAGTGAACAAGCTGCAGTGTTGCACCGTTTGCCTGCGATGCTGGCGAGTTACGCTAAAATGATACTGATACAGAAGCTGGACCAGGTGTGTTACGTCGAAGAACAGTTATGCCGGCTGTATAAATTTAGATGCAGATACAGAAGCTGGTGTGTTACGCCGAAGAACAGTCATACCGGCTATAGAGATATAGATACAGAAGCTGGTGTGTTACGCCGAAGGGTGGTTATACCGGCTATAGAGATACAGATACAGAAGCTGGTGTGTTATGCCGAAGAACAGTTACGGCATTATAGATGCAGGTACAGAAGCTGGTGTGTTATGCCAAAGGTCGGCTATGCCAGCTATAAAGATACAGGTTAAAAAGCTGATTTGTAATGCCTAAAAGCGGTTATACCTGCCATACAGATACAGATGATTGACGTTTGACTCACTTTTTCTGATGGTAATATTAAACTATTACATGTTAGGTGATTCATATCAGGTTATACATGTGTAGTGACAAATATTAGGTTATACATATAAAGCGATACATATTTGGTTTGATACAAAGTTTTCAGATCTTCGCATGTTTGGATGCTTATTCCCCAGGCATCAGGGTATGGTGCGATCACGCTACACCTGGGAGTCTGCGTCCCGAGCTCCTGTACTGCAGATGACGTCATACAGAGACTGGACAACAGTGAGTCAAAACAATACAAATTTTATTTGAGACATTTGGTCACTAGAAAGGTAAAATTTACAAGAAAATACATAATTTCTACCTTCACATGGCTTAGCCTAACAAAATACTGCTCTCTGCATTGTTAGTCAAACACACACACAGACGCAGACACAGACAGACACACACACACACACACACACATACACACACACATAGGTCGTATATATGTATGTGTGTGGTGGCTAGCTCCCCCAGCTCTGTCCTGCCACTTGCTACATTCTTGTTCTTTTTTTTGGGGGGGGGGGGCTTGTTTTATGCAAAATATTAACCTGAAACGCCCATTATGCAATGGAACAGCACTGGGTGTCTGAAACATTACCAGTAGCCATGCAACGATGTAACCATGGTGACAGTCGTCTGTTCCACTGGTAGCACACGTTTTCCACACTAAGTAATGAGTGATGAGTAGGGGAGCACTATGTGCCAGTGACTCTAACATTTTTGGTACGAGAATGTAAGTTCATTTGTTACGGTAATCAACATCATTTTGCAATTTTAAACTTTATATGCGTATCCGTACATCAAATACATCGCGCACCAACAAGCTTTTGATCAGTCCTCTGAATAAAGGCTCTGATCCTCATCAAGTTGAATTTTTGGTACGACTTTGTCTAGGGATGGAACCCGCGACTTACCGCATGCCACTTCTCCGTTCCAGGTCTGTACTTCCGGCTGCTGGTTGAGAGAGGCACCTTGCAGGTGACGTCAGCCACGTCACCAGAATCCGCCCCCATGCACAGCAAGACTATTGCTGCTATGTAAGGATTTCTACTGTTTCTAGTCCAGAATGACATAGCTTTCATATTAAATTTGTATAATGAACCATGAACAGACAATTTTAATGGTAAATAGCAGGTACTTTTTGATGGTAAATCATCATCATCAATTTTGCCACTAGAATCAATTAATTGTAGAAACGTTAGCGATATCCAAATTTCCCAAACTGTATCGTATGATTTGGGGCAGCTAACTTGTTTTCAACCTCTGACCGTTTCCAAAATCATATCTAGTTGCTTGAGAGACTATTATTTGGCAGACGTATGAGTTGACTGTTGTTTCCTCCAGCTGTGTCTGTAGCGTCATCCTCATGCTGGTCGTCATGGGAACCGCGTATGACGTCATCATCTACCAACCGAGGTTAGGCGCCATCAAGAGCAGTAAGGTATGTTGACAATTACGTCACAATGATTCTGATTATTACCTCCGGGTAAGGAGAGTCACCTCTGTACCCCACGATCGGTTCTGCGTATCTTCATATACTTTGGTACTTGGTTAGGCGGTACCCGCGCGTCAATCCACTTCTGTATAATTTAACTTTCTTGATGGCAATGTAACATTTAAAAAATCACCCCTATTTTCGTGGAATGTGGAACAGTTGTTGACCTTTGCTGCTGTGCGCTTGGCCATGGTGTGTGATTTTTTTGCAAAGAATGTCTATAATGAAAGTGAAACCTTGCCCCTCCTCCCAATTATGAATCGACCGTTCGAAAGATTGGCAGCGAACTCTATCTCTTCACACACACCCCAAAAATGTCGGGCTAGTGTGCAATTTTCAACCTTCATTCAATTAATAATGAATGGATCAAATAATTACTTCTAGATTTATTCATACTGGTACACACGTGGTGGCCCTGAAAAACACCCATTGAATAGTGAGAAAAAGTCCATTATTCTCATCACGTGTTTTATTTTTACTACTGAAAATGGTATATTTTGACGTCCTATGCAAGGATGATCAAAGTGTCCTTCATATAAAGATTGTAATTGTACAAACATGTACTTCAGATAACGTTTTGCTCACTAATGCTGCCTTGCTATCACAAGATTGATATTTGTATGACGATCAATTACTAGTATCAACTTATATTATTGGTAAAATAGGCAATGTCTTATTACCCGAAGAATAACAAACAAGAAAAATACGGAATAGTCCACTCTGGTCATTCATGGGGGAGGGGGGATCCAGCATTTGCTATATTCTGATTATCGAAGTATTCTCTTGGCTAAAGACTGTTTCAATGTATTCGTTTTACTTGCTTCTGCAATTTCTATAAACAGGCTCGTATTAAACTACTGCAAATGCAGAAATTTTCGCGGGGGTTTAATGTTTTTTCCATGGCAGTAAGAGACTATGGCGCTACCGCGAACTTAGAACCACCGCGAAAAGTCCTTTTTTCCCGCCACCGCGAAATTGAATCCCCGCGAACTTAAATGCATTTACAGTATTATCCTCCAACATAGTGAGCTTAGCTTAGCGTCTTGTTGGACGACATGACAAAACATTTTTGTGTGGATTGTAAATTTCGTATCATGAATATGGTGAAAAAATGGATCACTGCATTTATTTATATGGGTCATAACTGTAGCCCAAAAGCGCCGGTCTCTTTGTCCTGTTTGTCTTGATTCATCGTGTCGATTCCCAACTCCTTTTGGTGTTGTGGTGTCGTCGTCTCTTTCCCCAACTCAGAGTAGGCCTGATGTGCCACGCTGGTTGCAACATCGTCACCTGTTGTTCCCATGGCCTGTAAATCAAGTGTCCTGTTTCATAATTATGGCTGCAAAATATATGTCAAATCCTTTAAACATGTTGAAAGATTTTTTTTATAAGTTTCTGTACCTGAGCAGTCCGGTGCACATAATTTCAAATATCTCCTTAATTTTTACACTGCACTCCTGGTTACCATAATTCCAGAAAAAAAGGGTTGTCCTATGTATATCTAAAAGTTGTTAAAAGCTTTCCACCTTGTCATAATGTTGTTTCATGAGATGATTTTCGGCCTACCTGTTGCATCCAGCTAGAAACGTTTGCCTGAAATTCAGCTGCCTTCGGCTGTCTTGGTATCTAGGCTCCCGACTGTCTGCTTTAGATTGGACACTTCCAAAGCTGGATTAAAGAATAAATGAACACGACGTTTATTTCAAGACAGTTTCATCTGTACAAGTGGATAAAAATCGAAGATTTACATCCGGACGTTTCGAGTGACATCCATTACTCTCCTTCAGTATCATTAGAATGAACTGGCAAAACAATGAAAAACAGATACAGCTAACTGAAAAAAGGTTGGACATGTCCACCTGTCAGTTCATTCTAATACCTCTGAAGAAGAGTGATGGGTGTCACTCAAACATCCGGAAGTAAACATTCGACGTTTATCCAGTTGAAGAGCTTGAGTTGCCTTTTGATATTGTTTAGCTGAATATCTTCCCTTCAGAAACGTATGGATCTTTATTTTAGGTCTTTGCCACACAAAAGCATGCTGAAATTACAACTAGCAATTTCCATAAAAACTGCGCACCCACCCAGAAAGATAACAGTGCCCAGCAGACAGAAGATCATAGCGAAGGTTACCACGGTGATGATCGTCACCATTGCGCCGGTCAAGACCCGGGACTTACCAGGGTTCCCCATACCGACCCTGGGATACCCTGCGGTCCCAGCAGAGGAAGGTCCTGGGTCGTCGGCATTACGGTTGTCGTCAGTCTTAGAACTGGACAAGCCTGCTGGACGAAAAAAAATTATATTCAGTGTCCAGTTTTGCGTAATTCTGCTGCTCAAAGAAATATTGAAAAAAAGTCAAAACATCAGTTTATGAGTCCATGTAATAATTTTGTAATATTTCTTACCGTGGTACAACTAGATAAAAGGTAGGGATATTTAACCTTTTTATTACGTTTTCAAGAGAAGAACTTTGTATCGTCACTGTGGCCTACGTAAATGCATCTAAGTTCGTGGGGATTTAATTTCGCGGTTGCGGGAAAATGGACTTTTCGCGGTGGTTTTAATTTCGCGGTAGCACTATGCACTGTAGTCTCTTACTGTTATGGAAAAATGTTCGCGGTGGTTTTAAATTCGCGGTGAAGCGGCCGCCGCGAAAACCGCGAACATTAATCCACCGCGAACATTTCTGCATTTGCAGTATTCGGTAAATCGTGCCTTTCTTTGATACTTAATGGCTGCTTCTGCCATATTCCTAAACTGTACGGTGCCTTACCTGGCTCTCCTGATAAGCCCGATGTTCCCGTGGCGGAGTTCAGGCCAGGGGCCCTCCTCGCCTCTGAAATCCTCGACGGAGAGACCGAGGAGACCTCCCCCTGGTCATCGTTTTCGTAAACGTTGCACTTGCAGGCTCCCTCGTATTCATTGGAGCCATCCTCGTTGCAGGAATCATAGACGTTACAGGCCTCTTTGTAGTCGTTTTCGTTCATCGCAAGCAGCGGTGTTTTCACAGCTAGCTTGTTTAGCCGAAATTTAAGACTTCAAACGTTCAACACCACTTCACTTGTCTTTTTCCTCTGTTATGTCTTACGCCCACAATGATTGTCTGGTTCCTACGTTGTCAGAAGATTACATGAATTTAATCAGATGACAAAACCCTGTCTTTGCACGAGGATAAGATGCAAAGACCCCAGGAGGAAGCCGCTCGGGGGCTTTTGCTTTATTCAACATGTCCCCACGTTCATGTCAAAGACGTGGCACGTCGCGCGTCGCACACAGACCAATCAAATTGAACTGTTCACAACACTGTCTTACATGGGGTTTTAAAAGGTCATGTTTATTGGTTTTGTTTGTGTCATAACATACACATCGGTGGGCAAATAGTGCATCGGGTGGCCCCCATCTCCATTTCTATACCCCTAGGCCACACAGATTTGTTTGATCACTGCAGCAGGGGGCTGGTCCACCGATAATGTTGTCTTTTCAACTCCCAACTCCCAAATGCTGAGTGCTAAGCAGAGAAAGCAGCATGTACCATTTTTTAAGTCTTTGGTGTGACGCGGCAAGATACACGGCTAGATACACGAACTCACGACCTACCGACTGGAAAGCGAAACCTCTACCCAGTTGGTCATTGCGCTGGTACTTGATCAGATGTGTCCTCAAAACAGAAAAAAAAGAAACTGAGAGAGTATTTCTGAATTTGACTTAGGAATTTTAATTCAAATTCTAAGATTTAGTCACACCCCATTCGTACCAAAGACATGACATTCGTACCAAGTGTCACTGACGTCACGCGCAGACCAATCAAGTTCACAACACTGGCGTACAGGGAGTTTTCAAAGGTCATGTTTATTGTTTTTGCTTATGTAAAATCCATAACGGTTGAGGAAACATTGCTTACCCCGAGATTTTTGCTAACAGCTTCACGGCAACATGTTTAAGTCATTTCTAAACAAAATAGTACATTGGGCAGAGCCCATCTCCGTTTCTGTAGCCCTGGGTCACACAACTTTGTGCAATCACTCCAGCAGGGGGCTAGTTCACTGGAAATGGTGTGTGTTTTCAGCTTCCATACCCTGTCGCAAATGCTAAGTGCTAAGCAGAGACAGCAGCAAGTCCTTGCTATGACTTGGCTGGATACAGAACTCACAACCTACCAACTGGAAGGTATCAAAACTCCCATTGCACGGATACTTGATCAGATGTGTCTCCAAAACAGGAAAAAAAGAAACTGAGATAGTATTTTTGAATTTGACTTAGGAACTTTAATTCTAAATCCCCGACTCGTAATTTTAAGATTTAGTCACACCCCACTCGTACCAAAGAAATGACATTCGTACCAAGTGTCACTGACGTCACACGCAGACCAATCAAGTTCACAACACTGTCTTCTGTGCATTTTCCCCAAAGGTCATGTTTATTGTTTTTGCTTACAGTGGAGAAAACTCTATATTGACTACATTTGACTTTGGGTGGCATCTATGTAGCTTCTCAATGTTTTGTATCCGTCTCGATACGCATACATAGACAAATACATGTGTACTTGTACTGTTAAATGCATCGGTCATCTTTGACATAGGTCAAGGCATCTATTGCTTTGGGCCCTACCGTGCCATAAAATAGCCCGATAGCCACAGGCTGTCCGACCGGACCGCGTAGGGTACAAGCCTGAAAATTGCAGAAAAAGAGGTCATAAACTACTCGGAAGAGCCCTTTTTTCTTTGTGGGACTACTATAGCATTAGTTATTGACGTACATTGTTTTCTACGTCAACCTGGCTCAACATCAAATAGACTTTGACTGTCTCTAAATGTGATAATTTGTCAACATCTAAGTCATCTTCACATCCAGGTGTCAGAACACCAGTTTAGCGACTGAAGCCGGTCCCGCTTTCCATACTTGAGCACACGGTTACTTGTCAGGAGCAGCTGAAAGAAATATGAATTCAAAGAGGTTGAATTAATGAACCTAAGGTTTATTAATTAAAAAAAACAACATTGTCTGCTTATTTGTTTTTTATGTGATAAAATGTTTTATTTTGATTTACTCTTGCTAAACGTGGGCTGAATTTTACCATACAGCGAACTTGTCAAGAACTACACGTATTAATCAATACATGTAAATAAATAAATAGAAAGTATTCAATACGAAATAGATATTGACAATGTGTCAATGATTTGCAAAACTTTGCGAAAATGAGGGGCATTTGGTTGTATATACATGTCATAGCTGAGAACTCAGTTGCCCATCCAACACTAAAGATAGTTGGGACTTTTACGAATTTTACGGATTACCAAAGGTTCAGAAGGATTGACTCGATTACGTACAAGTGTTCAAAATTCCTCGCCGACATTTTGTTACCCTTGGTAGGAAAATCTTAACACCATGCAAATAATTGACAGCATTCAGCATGTCTTCTTCATTCCTGAAACAAATGCATTGGCTTGTTAAATGGTACTAACCTGGCGGCAGGACTTGGCAGATGAAGAAGAACGCAACGTCACAGTGCAAGGGGAGCCACTTCCTCACCCTGTACAAGGTGCACGTGCGGTGCCGACGTTCTGGATTGTAGATGGTCACACCACCCGACCACCTGCTGTAGTTGGTCCCCAGGCTGGTGCCGTCTATCCACTCCCACTTGCCTTCTTGTCGCCTATAACGTAAGCCGAACCAGAATAAGCGATTTGGGTCTACCGCGTTCTTCAGGGAGACCAGAAAGGCGTCGATCCCGGCGTCTCGGGGCATGGCGAGTGTGCCTCCGTCGGCCTGACAGGTCTCGGCCGCTTCGGAGAAATTCTTCGCGGTGTTGAAGGCTTTATAGCAGACTTCGCGATACTTCTTGTAACCGTCCGGGCAGGTTGCTGAAAAATAGAGGACCAATATGGTATTCAGCAATGTGGCACTATTCGGATCGTATGGAAGACATGGAAACGTGAATTATGTATTTTAGGCGTTAATTTGAGTTTTTCATTGGTTTTTGGTAAGTGTGTGCTCTTACACTTTAGTAACAGGCCACTGGAGCATCCTTAAAGCAGCGGAGACGGGTCTAGGAAAATTGACGTCTTGTTCTTACCTCGCAGGTGGGTCGGAGCGTACTCTTCCTCCAGTTTGTCTTGTAGATTCGTCGTGTTGTTCTCCAGGTTCGTCTGGCGATGCAGTGTCTTCTCCTCTTTCCCAAGCTCAGAGTCTTCCAGCTTTGCCACGATGGCTTCAACATCGTGCAAAGCTGTCTCCGTTTTCGTATCTAGCTTGCTGACTGCCAGTTTTAGATCCGACATTTCCTCGGCTGTATTAATGAAAGAAAATAAATGAACAGATGAGTAGCTTTACTTGAAGACAATTCAATCTCTACAACCGGGCATTAATTAGAATGAACGGGCAACACATCCAGTTCAAGATATAGAATTACCTTTGAATAATGTTCACCTGAATGTCTAACCTTCATAAACGTTATAGGCCTCTTCATAGACGTAATTTATGGATGAAACTTTTATTGCACATTTTTACAACACCAAAACATGTTGAAATTCCTACTGGCAATTTTCCATAAAAACTGCGCACCCACCCAGAAAGATAACAGTGCCCATCAGACAGAAGATCAGAACGAAGGCCACCACAACGACGACCTTCAGTACGTCGCTGTTCCAGACCCGGGACTGACCAGGGCCCTTCATACCGACCCCCGGGATGTACTCTGCGGTCCCATCTGAGGCGCGTTCAGTGTCGACGGCGTTACGGTGTCGTAGTC
>NC_049986.1:19538691-19557928 GCF_000003815.2 Branchiostoma floridae | reverse complement strand
CGTCGCAGGCCTCCTCGTATTCATTGGAGCCATTTTCGTTGCAAGAGTGGTAGACATTACAGGCCTCTCTGTAGACGTTGTTGTCCATCGCAAGCAGCCGTCTTCTCACCACAAGTTTGTTTAGCCGAAATGCACACAAACCTCTTGGTTTTTTTGGGGGGGGGGGGGGGGGGAGTTATATTTTACGCTCGCAATGATTGTCTGGTTCCTACGTTGCCGAAAGACTACATGACTTACATCAACTCAGAAAAAAGGATACTTGAATCAGAAAAGATACAAAGAACCTAGACGGTAGCCGCTTGGAGGCATTAATGCTTAATACAAGCTCCCCTACCCCGTCCTTTTGTAGCAAAGACGCACAGACTAATCAGGTTCAGAATACTGTCTTTGATGGATTTTGTCCAAAGGTCATGCTTATTATTTTTGCTTGAGTGAGGTCCATAACGTAGAAGAAACATTGCGTTGCCCACAAAGCTTTGTGCGATCACTTCAGCAGGGGGCTATCTACTGGTAGTGGTGTGTGTTCAACTTCTATACTCTTTCCCAAATGCTGAGTGCTAAACAGAGTAAACAACATGTATCATTTTTGAAGTCTATGGTATCACTCGGCTAAATAAAGAACCCAAGACCTACCGACCGGAAGGCGAAAACTCTACCCATTGCGGTCATTGCACTGGTACTTGCTCAGATGTGTCTCCAAAATAGAAAGAAAAAAAAAGAAATTAAAAGAGTATGTTTGAATTTGATTAAGGAATTCGATTCTTACCCCCACCCTGTATCAAAGTCGTGGCAAGTGTCACTGACGTCATACGCAGACCAATCAAGTTCACAACACTGTTTTTCATGGATTTTCTCCAAAGGTCATGTTTATTGTTTTGCTTGTGCAAGATACATACCGGTTTAGGAAACATTGCTATCCCTGCGATCTTTGCCTACAGCTTCACAGCTCAGAAAAAATTCCTTCACGCACATAACGTGGGAATAGGGTATATGCAGCATTTGCTTACAAATATTACCGGTTCATATTGAGATTTCTCACTAAGTGCTCTTTTCGGTGAATGACTGTTTCAATGTATTCATTTTACTTGTGTCTGCAATTACAATAAATTATTGAAAATATTATCCTCCAACACAGAAGGCTTAGCTTGACTTGGCTTAGCAACATCTAAGTCATCTTCACATCCAGGTGTCAGAACACCAGTTACACGACTGAAGCCGGTCCCGTTTTCCATACTTGAGCACACGGTTACTTGTCAGGAGCTGCTAAAGAAAATATGAATTCGAAGAGGTTGAATTAGTAGACCTGAGGGTCATCTGCAGTAAAATTACTGCTGTCTGCTCATTTTGTGGATGTAACATAATGTTTCATTTTAAGTTACCCGTACTAAAGATGGTATGAGTTTACTATACAACGAACTTGTCATTGGTCAAAATCCAAGATCGCGGACCATGTCATCTTGTCTCAAATTTCGTCAACGTCGTTTACTCTTCATATGTGAACGTTTTTAGTGACTTACATAGGATTTGGGGACATATATGTAGAAAACAAACGTGTTTTACAAAATTCAAGCCTGCTAATTAAAGATGGTGGACATTTTCTGACGTCATATTGGCGTCAGTGCCGTCGTCATTTGCAACAGAATACTTGGCAGACTTAGATATTGATAAGATGCCTAATTAGTCAACGTTCAAGTTGTCTCAGAGAGGCTCCAAAAGTCTGGTCGAGATAAGGTTAACACCATGCAGAATATCTATAAAATTCAGCATGTCTTCTCTATTCCTGAAACAAAAACATTGATCAGCTTGTAAAATGGTACTTACCTGACGGTAGGACTTGGCAGATGAAGAGATTCTCCCAGTCACAGTACCAGGCAACCCACTCCTCCAGCCCATTCCAGTACAAGGCGCAGTCCTTCTTTTCCTGATTCTTGACGGACACATCGTCATCCCACCTGCTATATCCGGCCCCCAGGTCGGAGCCGTCTATCCACTCCCACTTGCCTTCTTGTCCCTCGTCATGTAAGCCGAACCAGAAGTAGCGTTTCGGGTCTACCGCGTTCTTCAGGGAGACGAGGAAGGCGTCGATGCCGTCATCTCGGGGCATGGCGAGGGTGCCTCCGTCAGCCCGGCAAGTCTCGGCCGCTTCGGAGAAGTTCTTCGCGGTGTTGAAGGCTTTGTAGCAGACTTCGCGATACTTCTTGTAACCGTCAAGGCAGGCAGCTGAAAAACAGGGTACCAAAATGATTGTCAACAATATGACACCATCCGTATCATTTCGAAGACATAAAAAGGTGAATTATGTATTTTAGGCGTTAATTTAAGTTTTTTATTCGCTTTTGGGAAGTCATGAGTGCTCTATCGGGCCGCTAGAGCACTCTATAAGTAGTGTAGATGGGTATAGGAAAATATATCACAAACGGTTTGTTCTTACCTCCTAGGTGTGTCGGAGCGGACTCTTCCTCCGGTTTGTCTTCCAGCTTCGGGCGTTTCGGGGTCTTTTCCTCTTTCCCCAGCCCAGAGTCGTCCAGCGGTGAACAGCTAGACACAACATCGTGCAAAGCTGTCAACTCGCTGTCATTCCAATCTAGCTTGCTGACTGTCAGTTTTAGATCCGTCACTTCCAAAGCTGTAATAATGTAATAAAGACTATCATTAGATAAATAAATAAAGCTTTATTTGAATGCAATTCAATCTCTAATTGAACTGAACTCAATCTCTGCAACTGGAATAAAATCCGAGAATAACATGTTTTGAACATGTTTTGGTGAGACAAAAATGTGCAATAAAGGAATCCGTACGTTTATGAAGGTTCGACATTCAATCTCTTCAACTGCATAGAAATCGGGGATCTACTTCCCGACGTTTCGAGTGACATTCATCACTCTTCTTCGGAGTTATTTGAATGAACTAGCAGAACAATTCAATACAAATACATCTAACTGAAAAAAAAAGGTTAATGAACATGTGAAAAAGAGTGATGGGTGCCACTCGAAACGTCCGGAAGTAAATCTCCGACTTTCATCCATTTGAAGAGATTGAATATATCGAACCTTCATAAACGTATTTATGCCATACCTGTGACGCGAAAACGTTCGATACGGGTGTTCCGGACCGGGCCGTAACTTCCGTATCAGACCGGTTCGAAAGGTGTATCACACAGGCTCCATTCGAATAAATCGAACTGTTTCAAGCGGGCCGAATACGAATACCTGATTCGAACGTTGGAACATTGCTGTTGCAACACTTTTTGTTCGAGGGCACCAAATCTGTTCAACTTCTGGCGCGTTTCAAATCAATACATGGGTTTTCTCAGGTGGGTATGACATAAATGAAATACAACACGGTGTATACGGCATCACCCTCGATCTCAGCCCTCCCTCGGCCTTCGGCCGTCGGGCGATCCGACCCGCGGTCGGGCTGAAGCCTCGGGTGATACGGAATACACCGTGTTGTATTCTATATGGATACCTTTATTGCACATTTTTTGGCCACAGCAAAACATGTTGAAATTCGAACCCACCCAGAAAGATAACAGTGCCCAGCAGACAGTAGATGAGAACAAAGGTCACCACCGCGATAGTCTTTATCATGGCGCTGGTGAAGACTCGGGACTGACCAGGGTTCCCCATACCGACCCCTGGGATGCCAGGGTTCCCCATACCGACCCCTGGGATACCAGGGTTCCCCATACCGACCCCTGGGATGTACCCTGCGGTCCCAGCTGAGGCAGGTCCCGGGTCGTTGGCTTGACGGTTGTCGTTAGTCTGAGGACTGGACAAGCCTGCTGGACGAAAAAATTAATATATCATATCCAGTGTCCATTTTTGCGTAATTTCTGCTGCGTTAAGAAATATTACAAAAATATAAAGGTATTTTGTTAGAACCGAAATTAGCGCTTTTTGTCCAATCTGCCTGTCAATAAATGGTTACCGTGGCAGCACGAAACAAAATTGAAAATGTTTCAAACTTCGTGAAATTGTTGCTCACAATCTTTAAGGAAAACTTATCAAATTTTGTGTCTCTAGCATAAGCCGTCTTAGCGTTATGCGACATGAAAGTTGGCGCCCCCTCCCCACACAACCCACCATCTCGTCTGAATAAGGTTAAATTTCGCCTACAAGGAAATCGTGGTTTAAATTCTTATTCAAAGTTTCTGTTCTTACAAATTCCTAACGGTTCGGTACCTCACCTAGCTCTCCTGATACGTCTGATGGTCCAGTAGCGGGGTGGTTCTGGCCAGGGGCCCTCCTCTTTGCTGAAATCCCTGACGGGGAGACCGTGCGGGCCTCCTCCCCCTGATTATTGCAGGTTTCGTAAACGTTGCAAGCCTCCTCATATTCATTGCAGGCATCCTCGTTGCAGGAGTCGTAGACATTACAGGCCTTCTTGTAGACATCGGAAACATTCACGTTGCAGGCCTCTTTGTAGACGTTGTTGTCCATCGCAAGCAGCGGTGTTTCCACAACTAGCTTGTTTACCCGAAATGTAAGCTTTTAAACGTTCAAAACTTGTTTTTCTCTGTTATGTCTTACGCCCACAGTGATTGTCTGGTTCCTACGTTGCCAGTAGGTTACATGAATTCAATCAGCTGTAAAAAACATGTCTATGCACGAGGATAAGATGCAAAGAGCCTTGAAGGCAGCCGCTCGAAGGCTTTAATGTTTCATTCAACTTCCCTCACCTTCTTGCCCAAGACGTGGCACGTGTCATTGACGTCATACGCAGACCAATCAAGTTCACAACACCGTCGTACATGTTTTTTTTCAAAGGTCATGTTTATTGGTTTTGTTTGTGTAATTTCCATCACGGTGGGCAAATGGTGCATCGGGTAGCGCCCATCTCCATTTCTGAACCCCTAGGCCACTCAGCTTTGCAGAATCTCTACAGCAGGGGGCTAGTTTACTGATAGTGGTGTGTGTGTGTTCAGAGAAAGTAGAGAAAAGTGCTAAGCAGAGAAAGTAGCATATATCATTTTTAAAGTCTTTTGTGTGACGCGGCTAGATGCAGAACTCAAGGCGAAAACTTTACCCACTTGGCCATTGCACTGATACTTGACCAGATGTGTCTCCAAAACTGAGAGAGTATTTTTGAATTTGACTTTTGAATTATGATTTTAAATCCCCCATTCGTATATCTAAGATTTAGTCACACACACACACCTATTCGTACCGAAGACGTGGCAAGTGTAACCGACGGCACGCGCAGACCAATCAAGTTCACAACACTGCCTTTCGTGTATTTTGTCCAAAGGTCATGTTTATTATTTGTGTTTGTGTAAGGCCTACGTCACATTTCCAAACCGTGGCCCGGCCGGACTGTTAGCGGACACTAAAAATTAAAGTTTATGCCAATAAATATGCACAAGGCATGGTGTTGAATTAGTTTTGGTCATTTTTGTGTATTTCTTGTCTTTTATATCGTACTTTTCCTTCCCCCAAACTGCCAGGCCGGGCCCCTTTGTGGAATTGTGACGTTAGCCTAAGATCCATAACGGTAGAGGATCTAGGAAACATTGCTGACCCTGCGCTCTGTGCCTCCTGCTTCACAGCTCAGACAAAAAGTTAGAGGTTAAATTCCTTTCCGCACCAAATGTGGGGAATAGCTATTATAATATAGGTAATACCCAGCAATTGCTCACAAATGCTACCCTCTGGTGCATATTGACATTTCTGACTAAGTATGCTCTTCTCAGTGAATGACTGTTTCAATGTATTCATTTTACATATACAGTCAAACCTGTCCTGAGCAACCACTCAAGGGACCGAGCAAAAATGGTTGCCGAGGACAGGTGGTTGCTCCCGACAAGTTGGTTGGCGAACAAAAATAATAAATGATACGGTTCGCATGATATACACCTTTCAGTTAGTTGTCAGGAAACATATCTACAAGAGATGCACAGTTTTCAATCCCCATGCTGTTATGTCAAGAAACCATTGTTTAACAATCAGAGCTGAGTTCTAACAATCAAAAATGGTTTGTTTTGTAGTTGTCTGTTTCCTTGAACAGCCCAAACAAGTGCTTTCAATTTCTCTACCAGGATGTCAAAATTTTCACTGATAATCAATTTGCACGGTGCACATTGTCAATATGCTTGACTGATATTCCCTTACATAAAGAAAAGAAGTCCAGGGTAACTGTGCCTAGTACATAATTCTTCATATAAACTGGCTGCTAGCTGCTGTCAATCAATTTTGGTTGGTTGGGGCAGGTTGAATGCCCCTTTGGGACTGTAAAAAAGTGGTTGCCGGTTGGGGAAGACAGGTGGTTGCTTGGGAGGGGGTCTTAACTATGTAAAAATGGACGGGACTGTTTCAATGTGTCCTCTGACGGCAGGTGGTTGCCCGCGCCAGGTGGTTGCTCGGACAGGTTTCACTGTACCTGAAATTTCTATAATCAGGCACGTATTAAAATATCATCCCACAACATAAAAGGCTAAGCTTGATGCATTAATTGACCACATGTGAATATGTGGCTTCTGTATTTCGTTGCATATTCAGGGGGTATCGCCAAAGATACAATTGAGTCAGTTTGAAAATGTATCTTGATTGCATTTGGCGATTACAGCGACAAATAAGTGCTTACACGTACTGTTTAAAGAATCAGTCATATTTGAATAATGACTCAGATATAAAAAAGAAATTTCCATTATCACAGCTCATGACCACTTTCCTAACATAAAAAAATATTCAAATATCATACTACTATATGCGGCATTTTGTATTCTCCGACTGCTAGAAAATGTTCTCCTGTGGTCACGCCCGAAAGTGCAGAAACTGCCCCGGAGTGTCCCATTTTTCGAAATGAGACTATAGCATAAGTAGATAAGCAGACACACGCCGGTGTATTGTTCTCTAAGCAAACCTGGCGCAACATATAATGGACGTTGACTGTCTCTACATAACTTAGCAACATCTAAGTCATCTTCACATCCAGATGTCAGAACACCAGAAGTCGATGTCCCTTTGCATAGTTGAGCACATGGTTACTAGCCTGGAACTGCTGAAAGAAATACGAATTCAATGAATTGTCTCGATTCTTTTTACTAGTACTACTGTGATGATTTTACCATACATGTAGATATTGATAATGTTTAAAGCAAATGCTTTCCTAAAATTTTGCAAAAGTAAAGGACATTTGTTTACGTTTGCATGGTTTAGCTGTCAACTCAGGTACACAACCAACACCGAAGATAGTTGTGACGAACAAATTGTTAAGGACTACCGAATGTCTACAATGACGAAATCTCCATGAGACTGACCTAAGCTGTATCGTCTTGAACAGGTTTTCGAAATTCCTCGCTAGGAATTTGTCACACCACGGAAAGAATTCACATCATTCAGCAATCAGCGCGATGTTTTTATTCGTGAATTAAATGCATGAGCTCGTGAGAAGATACTAACCTGACGGCATGACTTGGCAGATGAAGAGAAAAGCCCAGTCACAAAGCCATGGGAGCCAGTCCTTCACCCTGTACAAGGCGCAGTCCTTAAGTTCTGAATTGTAGATGAACACCCTGTCACCCCACTTGCTATATCCGGTCCCCAGGTCGGTGCCGTCTATCCACTTCCACTTGCCCTCTTGTCCCTCATCATGTAAGCCAAACCAGAAGAAGTAATCCGGGTCTACCGCATTCTTCAGGGAGACGAGGAAGGCGTCGATCTCGACGTCTCGGGGCATGGCGAGGGTGCCTCCGTCGGCCCGGCAGGTGTCGGCTGCTTTGGAGAAATTCTTCGCGGTATCGAAGGCTTTGTAGCAGACTTCACGATACTTCTTGTAACCGTCTTTAACAATGTGGTACCATCCGTATCGTATGTAAACATGAACAAGTGATTTTGTTTTATTTTTTTGAAAAGTCATGTGTGCCACTAGGGCACACTTTAAGTAGCGGAGACGGGTCTAACTAAATATATTACAAACGGTTTGTTCTTACCTAATAGGTGGGTCGAAGCGTACTCTTCCTTCGGTTTGTCTTGTAGATTTGTCATGATTTTTTCAAGCGTCTTCTGACGATGTCGTGTCTTCCTCCCTTTTCCTATTTCAGAGTCGTCCTGCTGTACCACGCTGGCCGCAGCATCGTGCAAAGCTTTCTCCGTTATCTTATCTAGCTTGCTGACTGTCAGTTTAAGATCCGACATTTCGTCGGCTGTATTAATGAAAGAATGAATAAATGAATAGATGAAGAACTTTATTTGAAGACAATTCAATCTCTACAACCAAACGAAAAATTACTTCCGTACGTTTCGGGTGACATCCATAATCTCCGTTAGTATTATTAAAATCAACGCGAAAAATAATTCTTCAATTTGAAGTGGAAGATACTGAATTGCCTTTAAAAATTGTTCACGTGAATGTCTGACCTTAAAAAAAACGTAATTCATGGATGATAACTTTATGGCACATTTTTGCCACACTGAATGTTGCAATTCCTACTAGAAATTTTCCATAAAAACTGCGCACCCACCCAGAAAGATAACAGTGCCCATCAGACAGAAGATGAGAACGAAGATAACCACAATGACGACCTTCAGCACGGCGCTGTTCCAGACCCGGGACTGACCAGGGCCCTTCATACCGACCCCCGGGATGTACTCTGCGGTCCCATCTGAGGCGCGTTCAGTGTCGGTGGCGTTACGGTTGTCGTTAGTCTGAGAACTAGACAAATCTGTTGGACGTATAGATTTTTATTTGTCATTTACAGTGTTCAGTTTTGCGTATCATAATTTCTGTTGCGCAAAGAAATATTAGAAAAAAATGGTCAATGCATAAATTCATGATCTCAATCTCTGGGATACTCTTGAAATATTTCTATTGTGGTACAACTAGGTATGTGGTTGAAAATCTCTTTATTGCGTTTTTCACGAGAAGAACTTGATATCGTCACTGTGGCCTGCAAGTATTCGGTAAATCGTGCCTTTATCTGATGTTCCTTGGTTCTAGAATATTCCTAAACTGCACGGTACCTTACCTGACTCTCCTGGCAAGTCTGATGCTCCGGTGGCGGTGTTCAGGCCAGGGGCCCTCCTCTCTGCCGAACTCCTCGACGAAGAGACCGTACAGGCCTCCTCCCCGTCATTGCAAGTATCCACGTTGCAGTTATCGTAAACGTTGCAGGCCTCCTCGTATTCGTTGGAGCCATCCTCGTTGCAGGAGTCGTAGACATTGCAGGCCTCTCTGTAGACGTTGTTGTCCATCGCAAGCAGCCGTCTTCTCATCACAAGTTTGTTTAGCCGAAATACGTTCTTGTTGCTCGCAATGATTGTCTGGTTCCTTTATTTCATAGAAGACTACATAACTGAGAAAAAAGGATCTTGCATGAGAAAGGATACAAAGAACCTAGACCTGAGCCGCTTGGAGGCATTAATGCTTAATGCTTCGTACTAAAGACTTGACAACGCTTCCTTTCATGGATTTTTTTTCCAAAGGTCATGTTTATTGTTTTCGCTTGTGTAAGATCCGTAACGGTTGAGGAAACATTGCCAACCCTGCGACCTTTACCTTCAGCGTCACAGCTCAGAAAAAAGTCCTCCCCATACCAAATGGTGCATCGGGCGGCGCCCATCTTTGTTTCTGTAGCCATTTTGTGCGTTCACTACAGTAGTGTGGTATTCCACTGTTAGTGTTAATGGTTAACTACCATTCTCTTTCTAACGTGCTGAGTGACAAGCAGAGAAATTAGCATGTGCCATTTTTAAAGTCTTTGGTATGATTTGGCTTGATACTCACGACTAACATTCTTGGCCATTGCACGGGTACCTGCACAGATGTGTCTCAGTAAAACAAAACAAAATTGAAACACTATTTCTTTTAATTTGACTTGAAAATTTGATTCTTCTTTTTTTTTATCACATCTGTCTTTCGGATGTAGCAGACATGACAGAAAGAAGAGTGGAAGATATGTTTATTATAAGCAAAGACGTAGGTTATCACTTCATAAATGATCATGTCATATGGGGGCTTACTGTATCTGACAAACATCGTGCCCGACTGACCGGCTTCCTGGTCTGGAGGGGGGGGGGGGGATATGAGCTGCGGCTGTTTAGCGCAAAATACAGGAGTTGCATAACGTTGGTAGGTAGCACTTGACATGCAGGCTACTACAGGGCTACTGGGCTCGTCTGCGATGTCGTGTCTGCTGTGCTTTATCATGATCTTCTCCCTTTCTGCTAGGATTGGGCACTGTGCCAATATGGTTCTTTTCATCTTACTTACAAAGTATCTTCTGTCAACGTTTCATCCCTACTGTTACATGTTAGCTTGCGTGGTCAGCTTTATAAAAGAATTTCTTGTTTACTGTCAAAGGACCCAAAAGACGAAAGGAACGGTGGATTATCGCATCAGCACGTCGACAGCGAGCAGCCGAACGAGCGGACCCACCTCATCAACTCGACTGAACAGAAACAAACAGAAGCAGTGGCGACAAAGGAAGAAAGTAAGTTCCGCACAAGACAGACATGTATATCAAAATAGGAAACGTTGTATATTCTTTGGAACAACCGATTACTTTATTGCAAAACAATTGTACCGCCCTTTGTTCAGAGTAAATTCGCCTCTTCTTGTCACTTTGACAAATTTGTCTTTGAAGATGACAAATGTCTTTTTATTGGAATTGGGATGTTTGGGACCGCGTCTGTTAGCAGCGACACCTTACTAACCTGCAGTGAAATGCAAACCTCTCAGCATTTCCCCGGCCAGAGGAAGGTGACAGACTGTCACAGAAACGTTGGAGGAAATAAAGCAACGGTTGTGCAAAACGAAACTCTTTAAGAGGCATGTAAACAATAGATATAGTGATAGCAAAGCTCCAGATTATTTGTTTATCCAAACATTCATTTGTCACACTACATGTAATAGTACTTAGCTATTAGTATCCCATGTCACACTATCGAATTATTGCATTTATTCCATGTGGGCAGGAACATATTTTAAGATAATCATCATCATTCATATTGAATGCTTCTAATCTTCATTTAAGACACAATTTTATCAACTTCTTCCCCAGATGTGTCCTGTCGTGTCCTCCTGTGCTTCTCCCTCTACACGAACATCGGGAAGCTCCTAAGCACCAGTCAGGCTCCCGGAGCGATCAAGTGTCTCCACGGCATCCGCTTCCTCAGTATGAGTTGGGTCATCTTGGGGCACACCTACGCCTTCGCCGAACCTGTCATTGGTGGGTCTTTGTTACGTCAGTTCACCTTTATCCGTGGGGTAACCCATATTCGTTGTATCTAAAATGTCTCCACAGCATCCGCTTCCCCAATATGAGCTGGGTCATCCTGGGTCGCACCTACGTAGTCACTTCTCCTGTCATTGGTAGGTGTTTGCTAACGTTAGTTCATCTTTATCTGTGGGGTGCCCCATATGCGTTGTATCTACAAATAGGGTACTTTGGGATCGCCAAGTCGATGGGCGATAGTTTCACTCTGTAATATTTTGAAAATATTACGAAAAAAGTCCGTGGTTTAGGTTATAGGTTAATCCATTGATAAAGATGAACTAGCATGCCTGAACCAACGGGTCGTAGGTTCCAGATAACCTGTGTCAACCCCCGTCTCTGTTCAATTTTCTGGCACATTTTCAGTTTCACTGTTCAGTTTCTGAAGTTACGTGTCTCTAAAGTCTCGTTCCGGAAGCGGCAATTGAAGGGTCCATTCTGTCTGTGAAAATCCCAGCTATTGTCCGTGTTGGTAAAGTTAGTTTTTTTTTCAAAATGCGGAAAAGTTGATGATGGACAGGAAACTGGTTTTGTGAGAGACGAATCCACTTTCTCGAAGACAAAAAAAAAAACTGCACGATGAAAAAGCAGCTGACAATAATGATATGATATGAACCATGCCATCAAGACATCAACTATGTACATTGTGTTGTCTTCTCCCCAGATAACGGATCGCTGGCTCTGGAGGTTATTGGACAGTTCACGTTTCAGGCTGTCGGAAACGCCTTCGTATCGGTCGACTCCTTCTTCTTTCTAAGGTGAGAGAGCAATTGTTGATAAGACTTATGTCAGTTGTTCATGAGATTCTCATACTGAAATTGTCAAATACAAATGTATCATGATGATACATAGAAAGCTGCCTGCCATCGAGAAAATTTTTCAGTGACCATATGGTGGCATAGAATATTACATGTGGAAAACACGAAGAAAAAACGCCATATTTCAGACTTCCTTGCATTTCTTTTGTCATATGATTCATTAATCATGTTTCCGATGAAATGTACTGCGTGGATTTTGCAATGCCCCTTTCTAAAATCCGCGATCCCTACTTCCAGTGGCCTGCTGACCGCCTACCTGCTGCTGAAGCAGATGCAGAAGAGCAGGGAGAAGGGGCAGTCCATCCCGTACTGGATGATGTACGTGCACAGATACTGGAGGTAAATAAAGGGCTTTATATCATTTGTTATCAACTTCAGATTCATCAAAAAGCAAGGCTCTAAGGCACTGAAAAGTTTCGGGTTATTGTACTGGATTGTGATGACTTCACTTTAGACTTTTCTTTATTCTTTAAAGGAGACGGTAAGCCTTCAGTCTGAAGGCCTCAGGTGCCAACCTTTGCTCGTTACACAACCAAACACAGTTTTCGAGAACAGCAGGGTCTGATATAAAGCCTCGCCGTAGCATCGCTCTTCTAGCTACATGAAAAAACTATTACCTCAATATTAGAATTCTCCTGTCTGTCATGCGCGACAGGGTCGTATGGAAGAACTTCATAGCGTCACCAGATAAGGATGAACTGAACTGAACTGAACTGATGCTGCTCACCATGTAATTGCTTGTGCTACACATGTACAGGGTAGCATCTTTCCTTGTTGTTTCAGTAGCACGGTATACATTCTTACAAGAATGTTACTAGCCCTTTCCCTTGTATAATGTCTAATTATTTCATTAACACATTCGATGTTCTTCCAGACTGACGATGCCCTACGCGTTCGTGCTGATGATGTGGCTGTGCGTGTACCCGTACATGTTCGTCGGCCCCTTCTGGCCAGGCGAGGCGCTAGACCCTGGCTGTCACGGGGCGGACTGGTGGAAAAACCTCCTCTACGTCAACAACGTCGTCAATCCGGAGAGAGGGGTATGATTCTTGTCAAGTTAGCGTGCGTAGTTAAGTGGTTAATAGCCCCGCCACTGTAGCTCATCAACAAACATCACAGTACAAAACTTGTCACGCAGCAACGTACATGTATATTGAACCCATACAACGTAAAAAAAATTCACGTGTCATTAACGATAAGGCGACTTGAGAGGTCATATACATTGGGTATAAATACTTATTAACTTTACTACTTCAAGTCATTACAGGTGCCGGACATTCTATACAAAAAGCCTATAATTGCTTTGCCACCCTTGGAAATCAACTTTCAAAAGTTGTAGGGGCTGCCACCCGTCTTGAGTTGAATGAATAGACAAATGAATAATTTCGTATGTAATGCCGTTTCCGTCCCCAGTGCATGGGCTGGTCCTGGTACCTGGCGAACGACATGCAGTTCTTCATCATCGGCGTTCCTCTCCTATATCTGATTTTCAGGTAAGTTAATACACGAAATGAAATGTTAATTGCGTATCTGATATCCTGGCCTGACTGACAGTAGTTCAATGTAAGATACACATTGACTAAGCAGGGCTGCCTCTTGCTTGAATATTTTTCCGTCCCACTCATTGTTTGGGAGCGCGAGCCCATGTTGTTGATTTTCCTGGTTAAATGTGTCATTTCAAGCTTATGAAATTACCCTTTCAACAGTTTATGTAATTTTTGGGACAGATGGGGTAGAATTACTTTCCGTCCCAATAAGCAAATTTCCGTCCCAGAACGGAAAGACGGGCACGTTTGCGATGCGTGACGTATTTTCAACGTGATAAACCCTTGCCACGTTCCTTTTGTTTATATAGGTTAGATGGATGCACTGACAAATGTAACTGATGTCACTAACACACGTTCCAACCTCAACAGATGGCGTCCTGTTGGGTTTGCCTTGAAGCTGGCTCTTCTTCTCTCGAGCTTCATCGCGACAGCGGTGATCTGCTTACATGATAAACTCAGCCCCAGTATTTACGGAATGTCACAGTAAGACATGTTTGTCTTTATCGTTCATCATCCGTTCAGCATTACGTTCTTTCATGACACGTCGCTGTTGTGTCGAGGATGTTCCTACGGCTATCTTCACTTTATTATGTTTTATTACACTGACCTGATACTTTCCTAATGTAATACGTATTTTTGTACTTTTGGTGATATGATGTATTGTGATTGAACTTAACAAGTATTTTTGTCATCTTAGATCATTCGTTGTTTTCTAATTCAACATTGAATTAGACTAATCAGCAAGTGTTTGATCCAGAAGATTGCATTTTGTTCCTTTGCATTATTCTTAATGCCCGTATATTGAGCATATATATAAGCTAACTATGAATTAATTATGATTTACTTGTATTACCTCGTTAAAGAGATTCATTAGTATGTACGCAGTTAATAGAATTTTCATCAAGCAGTGACTGCTTTTTAATGCCATAAGGCCATGTTGATTTGATTCCATGGATGACATCCGCGTGCGCACCAATTTTCGGCCGATTCCAAAAAAAAAAAAAGTTTTCAAGCATCGTTCAAACCAGCTTCAATACCAGCAAATATATGCCGAAAATCCATACTAATGTCGTAAAATGCATCTTTTGCGTCTTCTCCTATCGCAAAACGTACTGATTTTGTCGTAAACTTGCACATGCGCATTGACGTTATTGTAAACACACCCACCATGAATAAGATGGACTGATAGCCATCGACAATTTGGAGCTACGTGTGTTTACCTTTTCGTATCCATGCTGGGCTCCCTTGAAAATCAATCGCACGACTTGGGGGACAACCAAACGGTTTCCAAGATGAATAAATAGATATCAAACCTGACTTTCCCGTCCAGGCCGGAGTGGATGGAGCACTACTACCTGAAGCCGTGGTGCCGGATCGGTCCGTACCTGGTCGGCATGGCGGTCGGGTGGCTGATGGTCAGGATCAAGGGAAGCTCTGTCAACCGAAAGGTGAGTCAGAACTTCCTGGCATGGCCATTCATACAGTCGGACCGAAGTTCGCTTTATTAGACTCATAGACAGTAGGCGAAGGAATTGTTGTTAACTGTCCGGGGTGGTGTTTTGAGTGTAGCCCGAAATGAAGTACTAGTCCTCGGGATCATCCGATCGGGTGCTGAACGTCGGCGAGTTCCGAGCGAAGGCACCCGAAGTTCGGCGACCTGCATCCGAAGTTCGGCACGGCGGAGCAGACAGCGGAGCGAGGAGGGTTAGCTCCACTCAGGCAAGGGATAACTAAACGTACAGTAAATCGGTGACGGGGGCGTTTCCTGAGCACAGCGGGTTAACCGGTTGCCATTATCTGGTGGCTCAACAAGAGTAACGTATTAATAACAACATGTTCCTTTGCCATGAAAGATGATGATGATGATGATGACGTTGATGATGGTGTTGATGATGATGATATGTTCCAGACACCCGTTGGCTTGGCGGTCGCCACCGCCACTGCCCTAGCCGTGCTGTACGGGCTGTATGGAACCTACCGCGGTACCGTCATGACCAACTCCGAGAACGCGTTCTACCTCATTGTGCACCGTACATCTGACTAATCATTTCTTTTGTTCCAGACTATGGTGATTGTTGCTCCCGTTGGCTGGGCCGTCGCCACCGCCACTGCCCTAGCCGTGCTGTACGGGCTGTATGGAACCTACCACGGCACCGTCATGGCCAACTCCGAGAACGCGTTCTACCTCAGCATGCACCGTAAATCTGACTAATCACCTCCATTTCTTTTGTTCCAGACTATGATGATCGTCACTCCTTTTGACTGGGCCGTCGCTACCGCCACTGCCCTAGCCGTGCTGTATGTTGTACTGATATGTTGGTCCATTGGATATGACCATGGTATTGACATGTTAGTCCATTAGGCCTGAATATGGTACTGATAAGTTAGTCCATTAAAACTTAAGACTTATCACATTCATTTCTTCTTTTGTTCCAGACTATGATGATAGTCGCTCCTGTTGGCTGGGCGGTCGCCACCGCCACTGCCCTAGCCGTGCTGTACGGACTGTACGGCACCTACCACGGGACCGTCATGACCAACTCCGAGAACGCGTTCTACCTCAGCGTGCACCGGGCCGTGTGGGGCATGGCGCTGGGCTGGATGGTGCTAGCCTGCTTCTACGGATATGGAGGTAATGCTTTCGTCAATACTGTTTTGTAGCGCGTCGATGAAGGGTAGACATCCAGGTAATAAGGAAAACTGGACATGTTGAACCCTTATTACTCATATTGCTATGTGGCCGTCCCTGTCTCATACTAGGGATTGGTCACACGAATGCGAATATGCAAGGTCGTATGAGTTGCGTTCTTTTTGTTTAGGTAAAGTTCGCTGGGAAGAAGTTGTATTTTATCGTGACTTGACTTTTACTGCGTAGCCTGGTTGTCGACCACTAACACTGAGTTGTGCATATTGGTTATGCACAGATATAGACAGGGAGGGAGAAATAAATAGATATAGATTATTAGATCAAGACAGGGAGAGAGAGAGGGGGGAGAGAGAGGGGGAGGGAGAGATAGAGAGACAGAGATACAGAGAGACAGGGAGAAACAGACAGAGACGTACAGACGTACTATATGTGTCCAGACAGACAGACGTACCACAAACAATACTTGAAATTATTTGGGATTAAACAAGATCATAAGATATGACAATAGTGCCCATCTCTCCTACAGGACTGGTGAACACGTTCCTATCGTGGGAGCTGTGGGTGCCGCTGAGCCGGCTGACGTACTGCGCCTACCTGGTGCACCCCATGGTCATCTATGTGGCTTTCTACACTCGGGAGGTTACCCTACACTACTCAACTCTTACCGTGGTAGGTACATGTACTATAACACACCCACCGTGGTAGGTACATGTAATATGCTAACCCTACCCATACCCCGAATCCTACCCGTACCCCATCCGTACCCCTAACACTAATCGTACCCCTACCCATACCCCTAACCCTAACCCTACCCACACCCCTAACCCTACCATAGTCAGCTACGTGGCGTTCTATACCCGGGAGGTCACCCTACACTACTCAACTCTCACTGTGGTAGGTACACATACGTACCCCTAACCCTACCTAAGATGTGACAATAGTGCCCATCTCTCCTACAGGCGTAGGTACATGTACTACAGTCACTGCCAGTAACAATCATGGTTTGGGGCTGTCTTTTGCTAGTTTTGTTTTCGTTTTATTCATTTGTTTGCTTTAAGTTGATGTCATTTTTAAGGGATTGTGTTAAAATGAATTCTGTAACGTCTTACGACTGTACGTCTATTGGTTTATTTCATTCCAGATCTATTTCTTCCTGGGAAACTTGGTTCTGTCCTACGGCCTGGCGTTCCTGGTGTCCGTCACGGTGGAGGCGCCTCTTCTGGGGCTGGAGAAAATTGTCTTCCGGAAATAATTCTGAGTTTAGCTTAGCTTTATCGTTTGACCAGGATAATTACATCTCACGTCTGGCCTGTGACATAGGATGAACATAGGATGTTGGAGTTTTCTTTTACTCAGCCAGTAATGTATCTCACGCGATTGCGTTTCGACGCCTCAGAGTTTTTGATGTCTGATAGGCATCGAAACGTAAGCAGGTGAGGCTTAACTACAGCTTGTTATGAAAAAGAAACTCCAACATCCTATTCGTAGGTCCTTATTGACAACGAATATATGTACAATATTTACGTTACCAACATATATAGTAGAACAATAACCCTTTACACGTCAATGCTGGTTAGACATCCAGGTAATAGGGTAGACAATACAAAAGCTACAAAACTTGACCAGCAGGTGGATAAGTTTTGTAATTTGTCAGACATTTCCGATACTGTGGCATCCGTTATCTTTATAAATTACTGGCGAAAGACAGTGGGTGCTACCTGAAACTTCTGGTCGTTTACAAAACTTATCCCCTTTGTTTTACTAACGTATAGTTTTGTGAATGATTCTTTACATATAGATACTAATAAAGCCGAACTTTAAACATAGGAGATCAGCAAAAGACTACATTGTTACTCCAAGCACAAACTCACTCAATTTGCAGAAAGTCGGACAATTCATCAACCACTGCCTACAAAGAAGAAGTCAAACCCTACACTAGTAAACACAGTACCTTGTAGTAGATTAGAAACCAATGTTATGTACTGAATGACCTTACTCTTATTTTGAGACTGTATGTGCCTTCGGCCGTGATTTTGCAGATAAACTCTTCTATAAATAAAGCAATGAAAAAAAAAAACTTATTGATTGCTATTTTTACCATCTGTTCTGGAAAGCCGTTGTTGTTCCCATCTGACTTTGATAGAATGCGAGTTTGTTACAAATCGATGACCCATAGTTTTGAATGCTTAGAACTGTAAAAACACTGCCAATTGTTGTCTTCTTCAAACTACGACACTCGACAGTAATGAACATATATGTAAACGTCATCCATGTAAATTTAGAAAGATGTTTTTAATATAAGTTACAGCGTGATTCTTAATGATAGATTTCTATATTTCCTTCAGTTGGGAGAACAGGTTAACCGTTACCTCATTCTAGACTTTAAAGTTTAAACTTGTTGTGCTCATCATGTCAATGTTCATAGACGTGCCTCGCACTAGGAGACGCACATAAGTAGCTGAGAACCAAACTGACTAGCAAACAGCAAAGGGAGGAACAGAGGCCGCCGGTTTCTGGCCTGAGCATTTACACGGAAGCTTTAAATCCAAGGGACTGCATACAGGTAGCACTATCATAAATTCCACAACGACATGTGAATAGAACACTATGACGAACTACATGTTAATTTAGGATATAACGTTAACAGCTTTTTGGTGTATCGAATAGGTGCAAAAAACCACTCCATGACCCAAAGACGCGTACAATGTCAATATTTGAGAAATACAGTATTCAAAAGTCAACAGGGACACTCGAAAAAGCCATATGCTGCTGTCGGCATTTTTTTCAAGTGGGGTAATCAGGTATCTAAACTTTGACCTTTCACCGCCGGAAGTGCTGACCCGCCTGAGCCATTTTGGTCAGCGTCATGCGACAGGAGGGTCTTTTATTTATCTAAGCCGATTTCCTAGACTATTGAAGGTTTTATCGATCTACCAACGAAGTCAGAACACAGGTAAGACCATTATTAGTTATCAACCAGCACTAGTAGATGCCAATACGACGGCAAGAGGAA
>NC_049986.1:19530276-19537026 GCF_000003815.2 Branchiostoma floridae | reverse complement strand
CGACATATAGCTAGACACACTGGAGACAAACCATACCAGTGTGGGGAATGTGGATACAGGTTGGCTGACATGTCTTGTCTACGAAAACATATAAAGAGAAAGCATACTCAATCTAGCCAATGCAGACATGGGAAAAAACAACATACTCGTGAAGGCAAATGCCTCATGCATGTATGTGTGGATTGTGACTTTGGAACAGATTCAAAATCTGACTTTGTAAAGCATATCAGAAAACATACAGGTGAGAAACCCTACAAATGTGAGAAGTGCGACTATTCTGCTGCACAGGAATACAATTTAAAGCGACACATGGCCAAGCACACTGGGGTTAAACCCTACATGTGTGGGGAGTGCGACTATTCTGCTGCACAGGAATACAGTTTAAAGCGACACATGGCGAAACACACTGGGGTTAAACCCTACATGTGTGGGGAGTGCGGGCACAGGACAGCTAATAGGTCTAGCCTGACCTTACATATGAGAAAACACACAGGTGAGAAACCCTACAAATGTGACAAGTGCGACTATTCTGCTGCACAGGAATGCAATTTAAAGAGACACATGGCTAATCACACTGGAGACAAACCCTACATGTGTGGGGAGTGTGGGTACAGGACTACTACCAAATCGTACCTTACCACACATATGAGAAAGCATACAGGTGAAAAACCCTATAAATGTGACCAGTGCAAATATTCTACTGCAAGGAAAGACGATTTGAGCCGACACGTGGCTAATAAGCACACTGGAGACAAACCCTACACGTGTTGTGAGTGCGGATTCAGGACGGGTGATAAGACTTCCCTATCCCGACACATGAGGACACATACTACAGGCCAGAAACCCTTTAACTGTGAACTGTGCGACTATTCAACTGTACGAAAAGATAATTTGAACCGACACGTGACTCTGCACACCGGAGAGAAACCTTTCATGTGTGGGGAGTGCGGGTACAGGACGGCTGATAGGTCTAGCCTAACCGTACATTTGAGAACACATACAGGCGAAACCTTCCCACAAATGTGACTAGTGTGACTATTCGGATGTACAGAAAGGTGACTTGCATCGACACATAAAAACACATCGATTAGATCACTACTTGTGTGGAGAGTGCGGGTTCAGAACTTCTACCAGACCTTACCTAACCAAACATATGAGAAAACATATAGCTGTAAAATCATGGAAATGGATCTACTGATACAATTTGAAGCAGAATGGGACTGCTCTTAACCCTTTTGAGGGTGTGGTTGGGGGGTGGTTTTGTCTCTCCCTGTCTTGATACCGAACCTTCTGGGCATACGACAGCTTATCGCATGGCACAGTGGCAGCAGGAATGGCTCGGGACTGAGAGGTCTCTGGTTCCAATCCTGCTATGTCACTGGAGGCTATTATCAAGGGCTAGCCCTGCCAACTGTACAGTATACAATAATTTTTTTTGTTTATTTATTTGCAAATCCATGCCCTTAGGCTAATTGCAATGATACAGACAGTAAAAAGTAACAAGTGTCTATTCTATATACACACACGTCAGCTATCTATGTACGTGGTTCTACATTTTTTACTGGGAGGTTTGACTTCTTTGGAGGCAGTGGCTGATGAAAAGTCCCACTTCTTTAATGATTAGTGGGTTCTGTGATTTTAACAGAAATATAGTTTTTTTGAGGTCTACAAACTGGTGAAAAGTTGGAAATATTGTTTTGATTGTGTCAAAAAGGTTGTTTCATAATAGCATTTGGTTTACGATACATGAGGTTTGTTTTTCGAACGAGGTTATACAGACAACACAACACAAGATACAGATATCTTTCGATACGGAGACGATCTGTGTTTACTTGCTAGACTAGCAGTCGTACTATCTGTGATACATTATCTATGATAGCAGTCGTACTACCTGTGTGTGTCTAGCCTAGTCTGGACCATTTATCAAAGAGACTGCATACAGAAGCACAATCCATATGCCACAACTGCACCAAAACAGGAAAGTAGACGAACTACATGTACCTTAGAATATAGCGACTTTTTTTGGTGTTACACATGGGTACAAGTAAACCATACCATGACTCAAGGACGCTTGTAATGTCAATATTTGAGAAAGGCAGTGTTCGAAAGTCTGGGTTTCCAGGCGGATTTAGTAGAATTACCACACATAAAGGCTTGGATTACAGTCGAGTTTGGTTTCATCTTCAAAAGAACCTTTTTCACAAGGCTTTTGTTTTTATCCAAACTGCTATTGTAAAGCAGAATGCAGATGTTTTAGGGTTAATCTTGAAGATTAGTTTTCTAACCCCGTGTTCCACATTTGCTCCCGTTGAAAACGTACCCCATAATAGACTGGATTAAGCAGTTAGTCGCTTCAATAACTCCTAAGGTCTTGTAAAAGGCACTACCTTACACATTTATAGCTTCCATATAGGTGGTTCTGATTTGCTACTTATAATAAGTTATACTGTAGTTTGCTATGATCATTTCTTGCTGATTCCTTACCGTATCCTGATCGGTGCGTGTTCTAATACGTAATAGTGACTTGTAAACATTGGAATTAAAATATGGCACATGATCAAAACAAATACGTTTTGCGTCTTCCCTCTTTTCGTCTTCCCCCTGAAACTCTCTGATATGGTATCGACCGGTCATTGATACAGTGACGACCGTTTCAAGTGGCAACGACCACTTGTAAGACGGGCATGTAGAAAAGGATATAGGTGGTTCGATTCTAGGGCTTTGTACCTGTCTCAGTGAGTACGTGCTGTCCATTTACGAAAGTGTAGGAACAATCACTTTAATGTTAAACCTTCAAGGAACCCATATTGAAACCTTACCTAATTATAGTTTCCAAGCAGATTCTACGGTATCATAAGACTGTATCAAAGCTGGCCAAGGAGTACAGCCGGCCAAAGGGAGACAAACGGGCACAAATAATCCCACTGCGTGGATTTGTCCAACAGGACATCTCTATTGTCCATACCCAGCCACCGTGTCGTGATTACTGTACGGCGGATATCAGGTGTGTAACAGTTTAGTGTATCTCATACACAAACAAAGAAGATGGGCGCGTGCAAACGCCACACCTAGAAATGTGATATATATCATAGCCACATACACCAACAGGATTACCCGCTTATCAAAACTTTCTCTAATTTCAACTATTTCTTTTAAGTTTGTCCTCTTCTACCTTGTAAATCGGAAGGATGGTACGCCCGAAAGTAGCAGTGATTGTCCCTCAGTGACTCACTAAGCGCCGGCCATTTAATCGTTCCGAGTAATTAAACTTTCGCCCTTAATGGAAGCTTGCAGGACGGCGCACAGCACTAAGACGAGTGTCCCTGGTAACAGATGCCGCTGTCATAATAAACACTAAGTTACTTCAGACGTCAGACGATGTTTGTCTAATATTTCGGAAGAGCGCGTCGCAGTAGAACACCTGTGTGGACGACAAGAGCTCGCAGGATGGGTTGTTCTTCGTCTCAAGAAGCCGACAGTGCAAAGGTAAGATGTTCAAGAGCTTAAGACAACAGGAAAACTAGGTATATTCTGACAAATTGGTAGGTGGACACCTGTTTAAGCCTTTAGGTTATATTGTCACGATTTAGCGAGGTTACCGCAGAATGGAGTGGCTATTGTCCCAAATCGCTGTTGTGTACGTTGTATATATAGTCTCTCTCTATAGCGAATTCAGTACATAGTGTTTGTCTTTCTTGTCAAACTTAGCAGAACACCTTTTATGTTTTACTAGCTAACATCGGACTGATATACTGTTTAAAACAAAGCTATGCACACCCCTTGTTACCGCAATTGGCTTGTCTAATTTTGCTGCTTTATTGACATTTTTGCAACGCCCTCAGGGAGAGAGCCTAATCGTACAGTATTGTTTATTTCCGGGTTGATTCAGGGCGGAGAAAGGAAGGTAGACCACAACCTGGCGCTGGCGATCATAGACATCTACCTCAAGCAGGTCCAAGCCATCAAACGAGGTGTGGAACTATCGGAGAGCCACCAACCAGTTCCCAGCTCCAAACTCAAACGCCTGACCTCAGCAACCCACCCCGACTTCGCCACGGACACGGCAGACAACAAAAAGGGGCGATCGAACTTCTCCGTCACGATGCGATACCCGGAAGCCTTAAAAATTCTGGAAGGAATCTTTAGCAACCTTAAGAAGAACGGACGACCCAAGAAAGAAAACGTCTTGGAGTGGCCGTGTAAGAAAGCGAGCCGGGGTGAAGACATGTACACGCCTCCTGAAGGAAATTGGTCGCAGGAGGTCAAAGTTGTCGAGGCGGATTTTACAGACGTTCTGAAACGTGAAATCCTTGTTATCAGTGACATCCACTTCGGATCTTGCCAGTGTGTGGAGGATAACGTCCGTAGACTGTTAGAAGTTCTTACGGAGGTGCCGGAAGACGGGACCGTACACACGTTGGTGCTACTCGGGGACGTGTTTGACCTGGTGACCTGGCCGGTCAACCAGAACCCAAGGGCACCCGAAATCTGCCAGCTGGAGTGGTCGGAAGACGAGCTCATCCGAGAGTTTGCCGAGCGGGTGGCGAAGATTGCCGAAGCAGGAATTCGGGTGTTTTACGTGACGGGACACCACGACCACGACATGACCGACGACATGGTAGAAAGCTTGTTCGGTGACAAGGTAGGTGACACTGAGCGTTTCCATCTCTCGAGCTTTCGTTGCCATTCGTAAAGCGATCGATGTCATATGCATATTGCTGATCAGTCGACATCGGACTTGGGGAGGGGAGTCAAAAAGTTATGTTTACGAATGTATGACACAATCGTTAAGAAATTCTAAGCCTAGTCCTAGAAAACTAATTCTGTACGCTACGAAACATGACGGCGTTGGTGTACTTAAAGTGTACCATACAAAGATATGGCATCATCCGTTAACGTAAAATTGGGACATCCTAGAATCTTTAAACAAATATCTACAGTCAATTATTCTTATCAAAACATACATGCTATCACGAAATGTACTAACACATCATATCGTAGGATGCAAGATGTTTTACAAATTGGTATAAAACATCGTCGAAGATACGGAGGCGTAGAATGCAAGATGTTTTATACCATTTTGTAACTGTCACCAGAATAATGGCTGCCAGATTAGAAATATTGGATGATATTTCATATTTTCGATGTTTTTTTTTATTTCAGGTAGAATTCGTGAAAGGTATCCTCATCTACAAGGTGAACACCGGGGAACGAGACTATTACGTCAGGTTCGAGCATGGGCACGAGATGGATCTTGTGTGTACCCGCGGCAGGTTTGAGGAGACGGAGTTGATTCACGGGCAGACCACCGGGTACTACGTGCGGCGATTCTGTACAGGTAAGTGTGTTCTACTGCTGCAGTGGTAGGGCTACGGTGGCCGGCAAGTACAGGGCAGCATGGCTTCATCAGTTATCTTCAACTCTCTCCACTTCATCCTGTTCATCACGAGCTTCCTATTATAAGCTCCCGTAGTTTTCTTTCTGACCGCAATGGCCCTAGTCCTCTATCTTTGAAGTCTGCCGTCAGTAAGCATAGCAGGTTCTTACAGTGCCCTCATTTTCGCGATTTGTAGGTGGTATTTTGCTCCGGTAGGTGGGGTAATATAAAAGTAGGGAAAGGTGAAAATAGTCTTTTCAAGCCATATAGGGGCTCTAATTTGAACTACAAAGCTACCTGTTCTATGTCGGAAAAGAAGTCCAACACTAGCCAAATAATCCAGAATCTAGCGTCTAAGCTTTTAGACTCGAATAGACACTTGCTATATTGTTTTACACTATTTGTAAACCTTTCATGTTACCTGCAGTAGTCTCACGGGCAAGAATTTGCAATAAACTTTCTATAAATGTTCTGTGTTTTCTCCAGCGAACCAGGGCGTCCCGTTGCGGGAACTGTTCTCCAAGATCTTCATGCTCCGGTCCATCGGGCAGTACCTCGGGCTGGGTCTTCTGGATGTCGTCAGTGAGGACGAGAAACAGAAGAGGTTCCTCAAGTAAGTTTGTTTGTTTGTTTGTTGTGAATACCCAGTATCCACCTAATGGCGTAACACAGTCCGAATATACACGATGAAGAGTACAAGATGCAAATCCAGATTTATTTGATCCACTTACACCGAAAACGACTCCTATTCTTTTGATGGTTTTTTTTAACGTGCTTGTGGTGTGGCTCTCCTTCAACGTCCTATACGAGGGACGGCCCTAACTGAAGCTTGGTACCCCTTGTCACACAAATACTATACATGGTGCCTGTCACAGCAAGTGGAATGATTAGCTCCTTAGTGAACTAAACTGTTTCAAGATCACGTTAACTAAATAAAACTGTTTCTGCTCCACAGGTTTCTGTACGAACACGCCTTCGGGAGACCCATAACCGGAAGTGAGGCTGTTCTTCTCGGGGACGGGAAGTACGTCACCATCGACAACCTGTTACGTCAGAGGGTCACAAAAAGGTCCATCTCCCGAGTGAGTAAAGAAGCCACACGCGCGTGTATGTTCAAGTCCGTACGTGGTCTGTATTAGAGTCCGTCAATATTAGGCCGTATTGTTTGTATGCCTGTGTAACTAGCACAGACAGAAAACGATTGAGATACGTACGAGGTGCGTATTGTGCGTACGACAGTCCTATGGTCTTAAACATAAGCAATACAACGGACCGGAGTGCTTCTGAATACGTGACTAACAGTGTCAAAGTGTTCAACGGGTCAAACGTGGTTGAAAGTCGGTATCAGCCCCGTCTAGGTAATGACCCATCAT
>NC_049986.1:19527593-19530176 GCF_000003815.2 Branchiostoma floridae | reverse complement strand
TGACCCATCATGTAAATAGTCATTAATCATGTGTATCTCGAGTACATATCTCGTCTCGTATTACATTGTCCTGGAATTGCACAACAAAAACACTTTATAGTCTATATGAGAATTCTTGTACACAACCAAAATTAAACTTACTTGCTTACGTTTCGGTGTCTATCAGACACCTTCCTCAGAGCTTCTGACTGTAGTTCTGCTTCTCGCCGCTATATGTAGCCGATGTAGGTGGCGCTTTTGCGACGAGAAGATTATCCCAAACGTGTCCAAGTTTGTATCCCCGGGCCCCCCTCGCCCCGATTCATCACTGGGGCTGACTTTCTTATCCATACCGCCTCTTTAATCCACCTGAGTCGTCTGTTGTCTTCCCTGTCTATGACTCTGGCCCCCTCCCAATCAATGTTCTACCAACCTGGTGAAATTATTGTCGGCACTTTAGAGTCGTTCTTCAATAAAGTTCACGATAAATTCGCCCCCTTCTCCATGCAGAATGGCCCTGATGAGACGATGAAGATGGTGATGGTGATGCAAAATAAAAACATTTTGTAGTCGTTCTTCAATAAGATTAACGATAATCTCCCCCCCCCCTCCCTGTAGAATGGCTCTGATGAGACGATGAACATGGTGATGGCGATGATGTTTGACTTCAGCGGGTTCCTGCAGACGTGTGAGGAGGACGTGGTCATCCTGGCGCACACGCACTACTGGATCACGGAGAGGCACAGGGGTGCCAGGGGACAGGAGGTGCTGTATGCCAACAGCGGGGCCTGGTCCCGGGGTGTCAAGGAGGTAGGAGCCACCTCCTCTATCAGACACACACTGACGTAGCACTAACCTTAACAATCAAATTCAAATATCAGCCTGACGCTAACCCTAACTCCTGGATGACGTAAAAGGCAAGGGCGGGGGGTTGCAGGGGGCAGGATATTCTGTACGCGAACAATGGAGCCTGCAGCTGGTCATACACGGTATTGCGGATAGCTAGAGTTCGTTTCAGTACTGTAGAAGGCCGTTAGGAGGCCCATTATCAAACTTTATTTTTCCTAAACCCACCCACCCACCTAACCAATATCATAATAAAGGATCCCACGGCATGTCGAGTTACTGTGGAAAGATAACATTCACATCACCCATTCTTCATAAACGTGTGCAATTGATGTCGCACGAGAATATCGGCATAGCAAATTACTAAATTACGCTTGAACGTTGACTTTGGTGGTTTAATGTCACTAGTAGATACTAGAAATATAACTAGTAGCCTTTTTACTCTCCTGGTAAGCTGTTTTTTGATCGTACAGGGCATGGTTTTCGTCTGAGACCGTCAAAAAACACCTGTCGCAAATCCAAAAAACACACTTTGCACTGCATTTACATAGTTAAAAACGCGTTTCTTGAATCAGCGTTTGCCGTCGATTTGTACCTGTCATGAAGGCTAGTACGAAACAAGCGGCGAAGTTTATCCAAGATGTCTCTATCTCACGCAATGCCCCTTTTTATGCCTGTCGCAAGTTTTTAACTTTGACTTACGTTACAAAGACTGGTGAACAGAAATTAGTCACTAAAGTGTGATTTCCCTGCATTCTTGATATGTTTCCATCGGCCAATATATGTAGTATACTACCAAAGACTCGATAGGGGAAATGGATAACTGTCTAATGATATATTACAGCTAGATTACAGCTCGGTGCGTTTTGACAGTTTTTGAATTCAAGCTTACGTTACCATTATTACTGCTCCAATTAGAAAGAGCAGTCTTGGTATGCCATTCATAAGAAAGGGCACAACCAGGTAAGTACTTATCACCCGCGATTCGGTTCTGCAACCTTACAGTGTAGCTTTTTTTTGCCAGTTTATTGTCAAAATTGACTTACGTTACCCGTTGACTTACGTTACTAGTACATAACGGGTAAGCGAACATACCGCGTTTAATAGGATAATCAGGATTACATATCAGGGCGATGAGAAGGGTATGTCAGAGGCCATGCCAGAGGTCAGTCTCTCTCTGAGTTCCAGTTTTGGCGCCGTCCGGACCTTGAAGAGCGTCGCCAAACTTATTTCATCATTTACTGAGAGCCATCTACTATTTACAGACCGGTGAGTTTGTAATATTGTCCATCTAAGTACCAGGAATAACCCTAAGTCGCTGTCATAATAGAGGAGTTAAGTCATAAGGTTAAAAGATTGGTCAAAACCCGCTTGTTTATGAAGAAATCCGAATGATTAGAAACACATGGCATTGGTAACGTAAGTCAACTTTAGCGTTATTGTTTATGATGGGCCTATTTTTGATAAACGAGACAATGTCCATCATTCCTATTTGTGTTTTTGTAGGGACAGCATGATAGTTCAGTCAGCACAGTGGGCTTTATGTAGATATCTGCATAGATTCTTTAGCAAATGGTAACGTAAGTAAACATTTATACCTTGGAGTAATAAACTCACTAGCTGGCATGACAACTTGAACTCACTACCCTAAACTATACGCCATTGCTGTTGTGCATAGTTTAATGGAAATGCATTGTGAATTTTGCATTCTATATAGATCATGGGGAAAGACAGAGCAGAAATCCAAAGGGCGTATAG
>NC_049986.1:19506835-19526849 GCF_000003815.2 Branchiostoma floridae | reverse complement strand
ACCACGGTGGTCACGTTGCTAGGGTATTATCCGCGTTGCCAGGCCAAAGTGCTCCGCCCACAAGCGGGCCCGCGCGAGCCGTGGCGGTGTGAAAAAAACAACACAAATTTCATCCAACATAACGCACGATATGATTATCACATCAGGAAAAAAATATATGCACACGAAAATTACATTAGTTTGCCTTAAAAATATCTCAATTATTTGGGATGACCATGTGCAAAACGCTTCAAATCGCCCGCTGTGCCATGTGCGTATTGGAGGTCGTTTTGGGTCACTGAACTTTGAACTTTGAATTTAATGCTCTATTTTACGCACCAGGCAAAGCTTTGACCTATGCTTTAGACTTTAGGACCTCTAAGAATAGTTCACCTTATGCAGTTTTAAGTGTCTACGACATTTTAGCTAATTTTGTCACATTTTCACTACGTTTTGTCCCATAGTTCCACAGCGATGGAAGAGAATCGATTGATTTTTCTCCAAGATGGCGGCGATAGTTTTTTCTTCACGATGGAGTTTTTTTGGTCAGCTTAAGTGTTAACTACCGGGAGATATGGCTCAAAATACGAATTGTGCGTTTTGTTCAGATTTTCACGTGGAAGAATGGCTATGCTCTTGACTTATAATTAGGTTGTCGGCGAACATCAGAGCGGTTTGTTCTTGCCTTCTTACGTTCTTACTACAACAACTTACCTGGGACGGCAGTGATATGGAAATGAGCTGGCGTGGCCCCATTGTTGTCGTCCCAGGCGCGAAATTTGAGAGAGAATTGGCTGTAGCAAATTATTTGTACAGTTTGTTGTGTCTGCAAGAAGCTACCATTAATTCTACAAGATCTTTAGTGCACTTTCGCAGCTGCACTTTCTCCCATAGTTAAGATTATTTTAGAAATTTTGAACGAGGTTCCAAATAGTAAAATGGCGTCTTTTCGACTTTTGTAAACAAAAGAGAAAACCGGTTTCATCCGGTTCCGCTGTCAGGTAACAACACTACATATCTGACCCCCTACTTCACAAAAGTTTGATCTACTACTGTGCTTCTTTGATAGTTAAGTCTAAATCTTTTTCTTTGTAGTAATGAACCGTTTTTCATTTTTCTACCAAGGGCGCCAAAAGTTTAATTTTTTCGCCTAGTGTATGCAAGCCGATAGCACATCAAACGCTTGGGTGTGTAATGTTACAAAGCTTAGTGAATTGCGAACTGCAGATTCTGTTACAAAATTCACGGGAATATAAAATTGTTTCTACAAATAGCGGAGAACGAAGTTTTTTCTTAATTTTTTTAGTTATTTTGTAGGACAGGACTAGACACGCCGGTTCGTGAATCTTGATTTGAAGACGCGCTTTGTCGTGAGGTCAGTGTGCATTGCGTTCTCCGTGTGCGGTAAGCTTCCGTGCAAATGTTCAAAATATGAATTTCACTTCACCAAGAAACTAAACTGGTGTCTTGCCGTTCAATTGTGTGTGTGTATGTCTGTGTGTGCGTGTGGAGTGAGAGAGAGGGGGAGAGAATATTAGACTTCCGTAGGAAAGGCCGGGTTGTGTTTATATTACGGGCGGGCGGGCTCTACGCCGCCCCGCTGAATCTTGCAGTTCTGCGCCCGGTCACGGTAAGTTGGGTGAATTTTCATGGTGTTGCGGTTGCTATGCTTTCGTCCGTGTTACCATGCGTTTTATTACTACTTCAAATCCATTCTATAGTATAAGGTATAATTTAAACAAAGAAAATTGCGGGGCAAAGGACGACAGTTTGAAGTTTACCATGTGATGTAATGCCCAGCGTATTACCGATATCGATACATTCGCCACGTCAAGCGCTGGTATGGACCTAGTTCATTTACAGAATGACGAGAATATAAGGAGTTTGTTATTTGAGAGAACACGTTTATCAAAAAACGTAGGTTGCAATTATTGTCTTATATTTAAATTGAGTCGTTGTTTATACAGGACAGGAACAGACACACCGGGACTTTGGTCAAAGACGCAATATATCAAGGGGTTCGTTACGTTTGGGTCTAAGTATACTAGTATGGTGAGCTTTCATGTTCTAGATATAGATACTCATCTTCGCCGAAAAACTACTGAATTTCTATCACTCAACTTTTTGTATGTGTGTGTGTGTAAAAAGGCACGGATAATTTTCCGGGTTGTGTCTGTAAACGACGCCCACTGCTCCGTCCCAAGCGGTGACCCGGGAGTGACGGTAACTCCTTCGATCTTTGCTCACCTAAGGTTTAGTTTTAGCATGTTGGGTAATATATAGACAAATATATAGTTCAGAAAGAATTAAAACGGTGGTTTCAATGCCGAGCTCCAGCGTGAGAATGGCCGACAGAAAAGCTCAGGTATTGTTAACCTGGTAAGTGGAGAACAATGGGGGCGGAGAAAAGACGCGCATATCAAAAGAGCAAGTTCGCGTAAAAAATTAGCTCCACTTGGAGCGACCAAAACAAATGTAATCCCCGCCTACAACGGCGTAAACCAATCAGCTATTGTTGCCAGTAGTGAAATGGATGATTGACATTGATTTCCTCATCCATATGCATGATTTGCGAGTGAGGATTTTTGAGGGCCTTTTTGACCACCGTGTACACTTTCCAAGGAACTTGGGGTTGCCAGAAACGCACGAAACACCAAACACAGGAATACCAGACGTTCCCTTGCGCGGGCACGACTACGGCGACAAGTTCAAGAGTTCCTGGAAAGAGATGATAACTCCAGGATGATGCCAGGAAAAAATGATTGCAAGAAAGTTGGGAAGGAGAAGTTGCAAGTCAGAGTACTATCAAACTATCTGTCTACTCTAAGAGATAAGTTTGAAGGGGAAACGGGTATCAAAATCTCACTAAGTCATTTTGCCAAGATGAGACCGCAAAATATGAAACTAGCGTGTTTCCTATCTAGGAACACCTGTCTCTGCACAAAGCACCAGAACTTCGCGTTAAAGCTAAAGACACTAAAGCAATACAATTGTGTAAAGACAACAAACCCAGATAACTTCCTCCAGGCTTTTCCGGATGCAGACAAGGTTGAATCACTTCTATCAAACCTGCCACCAGATGGGAACATTAAATACGATGAATGGAAAAGAGTGGAAGTTGATGGAAAAAAGAAAATGAAAATTGTGACGTCAGAAGTGGAGACAACAGCGTTTTGTGCTAAGTTCAAAGAAGAGGTGCCACATTTCCGACAGCACGTTGCTCGTGCAAACGAACAGTACAGTCAGTTAAAAACTCTAAAAGAAAACCTGGATCAAAATCACATTGTGATTCAAATGGACTTTGCCGAAAACTACAAGGTTAAGAGTAATGACGAGATCCAATCGGCGTACTGGAACTGTGATATGGTCACACTACATCCAACCGTTATTTACTACAAAAGTGAAAACGGAGAACTACATCATGAATCGATCTGTGTAGTCTCTGACGAATTAGGGCACAATGCGGCAACTGTGTTTGCTATATTAAAGAGGGTTGTGCCTGAAGTCAAGCAGAGACATCCTCACTTGAAGTATATCCATTACTGGACAGATAGCCCCAGCTCCCAGTACCGAAACAAGACAATGTTCAGCATTCTTTCTGACCACGAATCTCTCTTTGGAGTACCTGCGTGCTGGAACTATTTCGAAGCCGGTCACGGCAAAGGGCCATGCGACGGCGTTGGTGGCACTGCGAAGAGAATGGCCGACCAAGCAGTAAACCACCAAGAAACGACGATCCAAGACGCGCATGATTTCTACAAGTGGGCGTCGCAACAGGAGAAAAGTGCCATTAAGTATATGTTTGTCCACAAAGCCGAATGTCAGGAAAGTCAGGCTTACCTTGCAGAGAAGTATGGACAAGTAAAAGCGATACCTGGCACTATGTCGTTCCACGCTGTGGTTGGAAGGCTGGGAGAGATTGAGTCGAGGTCCACGACATGCTACTGTGAGCGATGTTTTGACACAAATGGGTTTCGTACAAGTACAACTTGCAAGTGGGAAACGCAAAAGATCTCTACGAAGACAGGTCCTACCGCGGCAGAGGCATCTGCGACTATCCAAATCGATGACTATGTGGCAGCAGTTTACGACTCCAATTGGTACGTCGGAGTTGTTGAGGATGTAGACGATGGAGAGTACTGTGTCCGATTCATGCAACAAGCGGGACAGAAGTTTAAATGGCCACGAAGGAAAGACGACCTGTGGATCGAGCCCGCCGACGTGCTGTGTGTGGTTGAAAAGCCACAAGCGACGGGAAAGTCCCAAAGAATGTTCACATTTTCTGAGGCTACACTTACACACATAGAGGAGTGCTATGCATCGAAAGTGAGCCAAAAGTGATCCAGAAGCTATTCGATTGTTGAATATATTTGACTGACAGTTGTCAGAACTTGTGGGAGTTGCATTTCTACACTAGCTTCCTGTCCACAGTCATGTATGCACGATATATCGTGGTCAGTGAATTGCAATTTCGCCATGTTGACTTACGTTACCATTTGGAAAAGTGATACAAAATAGACGTATACAACATGCCTTGCATCATTAGCTAACACAGATTAGTCGTTGTGGTGACTATAGAATATATATAGCCACATGTAGGGATGCTTCATGCGGTTACCTTGGTGTTGACTTACGTTACTATACTTACTAATATGTTAACCACCGTAAGAACATATAGTTTTGTTCCAATTATTTTCATTAATATGTTCTACAGTTCTTTGTCCTTTATAAGGATGGATGTGAAGTAGATATCGCTAGTTTTGTCTGCACGCTAGACAAAAAAAGTTTGTGACTTTCATTTGTACCCATTTTTTATCTTAAGTGGTACAATTTTAGGTAATTTCTCAAAAGGAAGCCAACGGAACTACGAAACGTTACCCACATGTTACTTCCGCTTAGACACAACTTAGAAAAAAACACATTTGTACCAATAAAGAAGTCATTTAGGTGATATATGAGATAATTGACTTACGTTACCAATGTACTGACTTACGTTACCATAGTTCATTGGTATCTCTAGGTAAAGCGCATATACTTTCATTCCAACTATTTTCACTGTGGCATTCCACCATTCTTTCTTTTTCGTATAGATGAAAGTGAAGTAATTATCGCCAGTTTTGTCTGCACATCAGGAAAAATAGTGTTGTGTGTTTTATTTTTTCACAATTTACCGATGTTATTTAGTACAATTTTAGGCAATATCTCAAAGGAAACAAGCGAAACTATCAAGTGTTACCCATTGATATGTGCGCCGAGGGCATACGCTTCGACAGAAATCAGAAAAACGGTCCGTGCCTTTGAATAAATCTTGTAGAACACGTAATATTTCGGTCAACACGCTATTTTTATATGACAAAAATATAAGTGACATCACAGCGGAAAAAAGTCAGTATCTCAAAATAGGAAAGTTCTAAGCAACATCCAAAACTTGTTGGCGATAGTCAACAAGAGTAGTAACAAAATAGGCCTAATAAGTAAGCTTCACGGAGAAATTTTTTTTTTACCATTTCCAACCCCCAATTGCACACGTTTACGAAGAATGGGTGACATACGTAAACGAAATAATATCAATGGGCCTCCTAGTGGCTATCAGTCTTTACTGCTGGTCGTGCTGGATATAAGCATATAATATTAATTCTAAATTGTATGCTTATATCCAACAGTTTAGACCGATTTTAATACATATCATATTTTTTGTGTGTTGAATTATTGGAAAGTGACGTTTCTGCCTTCTATTTCAGGTGACGTACGTGAAGATAGTCCCACCGGCGGAAGAAGACGGAATAGTGGAGGTGGTCAGTCAGCCTGCTCACCAAGCTGCTCACTAGAAATAGTATCGGGAAACATCTCCTTTATTTCTTTTATTTTGTCGAAGGAACTAGGCACATTGTTATCTTAATTTCAACACAGAATTTTGTATAGCCAACCTAACTGTAAAGAACCACATGTAAATATCTCAGTATGAATAAGATTTTCAATGTGTCGCACTTCATTTATAACGTTTTTATGACTTAGAATGTGTTTTTTTAATGATATCTAGAAATAAAAACAAAAGCAAAAAATACAAACTGTTTGATATTGTCTGACCGTGATGCAACACGGGATAATTTCATTGGTGTAACAAGTCATAGTATTTATTTTCACTTGAACTTTGGTAGCCAATCAATCCCAGCCTGTAAGGTGTGACAAAATCAACCACCGACAGGGATCTAAGACAGCAATTTCTGTAACAAGACGAATAACGTTTGCAGGACACATTATACCCCCCTCACATTAGGCGAAAATCGATCGGACGACGAGTCTGCGAGCTCTAAATTACGAGGAGTCATGGCCCTGCTGCCGACGAAGAAATGACAGAGTTCCCCCCTTAAGCTTTCCCAAGAGTGCGCTCTGTTTGGAATAGTAAGACGTTCGGGCGACTTATGTGACCTAACCCTCAGGGAGAAGAGATACTGTTTCAGCCCTATTCATGTAACGTGTAACCTTGTACAAATAGCGACCTTCGGGCCTTGTTACATGGAGCCCATTAAGAAAGAAAGAAGAGAAAAACAAGCTGGAGTCATGCAAGGTTCAAGGCCAACTCTAACACCGTCACAGTGATCTGATGTTTCCGAGCACGCGATGGTCGTCAGGAGACCACTGAAACGTCCAACCTTCGTTCATGACAATATACATAATTGCATAATTTGGTAAAGCAGCCACTATTTTTGCGTCATACAGTACACCTGTGTCGAATGCATTTGAGTGATGTCGACTTCCCAAGTGGCTCTGCTGTAGCAGGCGCGAGAACGAGAGCTGATTGGTTTGATTCCTTGCTTTCCTAGCTAGCCTATTGTGTCCCTTGCAAAAGACACTTCACAAGACTTTGTTCACTCCACCCATGTTTGCAAAGAAATTATACCTGACGTTAGTTGGGGAGGTAAACGGTGGTGGGAGGAGAGGGTGGGCTCCACCTTGCAATACTGTGCACAAGACACAGTGGATAACAACCCACTGCATCTGGGGCCTGCTTCTAGTTAATTTCTCTCATTCATTGGTCACTGTGTTACAGAGATACTACACCAAAGAATCCAATGCTAATGATGCTATATATATATCTTATATTACATAGTCATTCCTCAAACCTTACACTGTTTATAACAGATGGCGCTAGCGTGTCTTCGGTGTCCTTGAATATCGGGGCAAAGTAATTATATCAGAATCAATCGATGCAGTTATATGTCGATCAGGTAACGTCATAACATGCTAAAACTCATCAATAATGATGTGATAAGTTGCGCTTGAAAAGTTACATAAATTTTTGTCATATTTCTTCAAATTTAGATTTTGGAATAAAGTGTTGAGTGTCCCTTTTCTTTACATCTAACCTCTTGTCTCCGTCATACCCTTTCCTCATGTGAACTAGAAAATAATAGAAACCGGTCAGATGATATATGATTTGCAAGAGAGTTCAGTTAAATCCGAAGAAAATTGCCCCCCCCCCCCTAGTCAGCGAAACTCCCTGCCACTTTTTTATTACTCTTTTCCAGTACAATGTACTAGAACCGCCAGTTCCTTCTAGTGACGTGGAAGAAGAGTGATGGGTATCAAAACGTCCGAAAGTAATCTCTGAATCTTATAAACGTGTTTTTTACCTTTCTGATCAACATCTACTATTGCATCCCGGTATGGTATAATAGTAATAGAGACTTAAACACATGGCTGTGGAACCTAGAAGTGACAGCGGTTTGCATTATTAATGCGGAGAATCGGTCTATCCTGAGCGGGGAACAATGGAAGAGACGGCGTCGCCTTTTCGTGTCTGACACGGTACGGACACCGAGATGGATCCTCCTTTTGTTTGACATTTAGGCTAGCAACACGATCCGGCTCAGATTACGATCAGGGAGGCTTAACTCCCCATCTATTCTACCCGCACTGTCAACGTGGTGTCAGGGAAAAATCACACTTCGTCCTTAAACTGAGGTCATCCGGTTTACAAACATTTGCCTGCAGCAGAATATGATGTATTTTGTATGAAGATCGCAATGCGGAACTGGTGGCATTGGAATTTTCTGATTCCATATTCTGGATTTTGCAGCATTGAACTGACGTAAAGACGACGCTGTTCCAACAAGCAAAAGGATCACGGTAAGGGTTAGTCTTTGCAACTCTTGACAAGACATGGCGGATTTCTTTAACGTGCTTGTGGTGTGGCACCCATCGGAATACCTGCATACCTTACCGGAACGCAGATGACAAGAACGGAATCGGGACTGTGTGAACAGTGCAAGTAACTATATCATTTGTTTCTATTAGGGTGAAAGATTAAATATTTCCGCCAAATGCTGAGTACGTCTACGGCTTGTATGAATTCGAAGGATTAAAGAGACAAGTAAGATCACCTCTCATTTGATTGAACAAGAAGCTATTACAGTAATCTTACATCCATGAAGAGTCAAAAGATCACAGTGCCCGAAAAATTCGTGCCACGTTTGAGTATGACTAGTATTCCAAGAAAGCTGAGTCGATCTTCCAGTGAGAATAGTGACTTGGCGAGTGTAGGGGCGTTGTCTTGCTCATCTGCAGAGAGCTCCGCGTCTCAACCAATGTTGAGGAGTAACGTACAACGAGCTCAAGATGACTTCGAGACAAAAAGCTTGGTGTCTTCTATGAAACCTATTCTTAAAGACTTCCTCGGTAGTAACGCTGGACTTCATGACAGTCTGCATTATGAGAGGCGACGATCCACGATGAACGTTTTGGGTAAAGACAAGATTTCAACGAAGAACGGTCTAAAATTTCTCTCTGATAAGAAAATTGCAAAAAATTTGGCTTGTCAAAGAGCGAAGGCGGGACTTGTCTGTCACTGTGGTGCCGACACGAAGGATGGATGGAAGGAAAGAGCCATTCACACGGACGACAGGATGCTGGATGGAGTGAAGAAAAGAAGCATATCATGTCCATCTCTAGTAGACAAAAGCACCTACAGAGGAAAGCCACTATTTCCAAAGTTAGCAATGAGAAGAAACCAGAACCATCCCCATGTTTGGGGGGCTTGCGGAAATGCAGCCACTCCGCAGTCGAAGTCGGATGTGACGCCGCGTAGACCGGAAATGACGCATGGGAGACAGGTTGTGACGTGTTACGAGAAGACGGAAATGACGTGTAGGGGAATGAAAGTGTCGCCGAGATTGGTGAAGCCAACGTTACTGGAGAAGTACAAGAAGGTTCAAGGTCTGAGATGTCATTCACTTACGTCACATCTTTGTTATGGTCTATTCAACGTTTTTAGTAAAGTAAAGTCGCTAGGGGTCGCTGTAGATGCTTCATTGACAAAACCTATTCCCACAGTTTTTACAATGCAATTTAAGTTTATCTAATGTTCACTTGTATATTGCAGTCGGACCTTGCCGAATTTTCGTTGTAACTATCAATTGTTTGTAGCTAAGCTTGTTTCTGATGTCTTCTGTTCCAAATTCGTCAACACAACAAATGTACAGGGACTTTCATAAGATGTTTTGATACAGAAATTTAGATACAATGATTTCAACATGGCTATAATCTACCCATCATAGACATGATGTTCTCATTGCTGGTGTATCCCCTGTCTCCAGGCGGAGGGTTTGTGGAGGTAAGAAGTGTTCTGGAGCCCAGCAGGTTCGGCACGCCGTGCAGGAAGGGTTATATCAGTGTACACTTACCCAGCATTCAGCCGGAGGCACCGGCATTGTAGTCTGGATACCAGACCCTGGCCAGATCTCAATGATATCTATCGAATTAGGGTCTAATTCAGAGGGGTCTGCTGTAGAGTTTCCTTGGAGGCATGTTGGCCCCAGAGACGGCCATGGAAACAGATTGTCATCCAGGCTACCAGCATTGATGTGACAGCACAAGCCAAGATGAAGGATACTTCCTTAAACAAAGTTGACAGCGACTTTGTATTGATAATAAAATGCTAAACTTTCTTCCAACACAAAGGCATACTCGGATCAAATTTCAACGTCTACTGTAGCCTTCGTCTTGATCAATTATTGGGACTATTCAGGATCAATTATTGCGAATTCTTCAGGATCAATAACTGAATCTGAAGAAGGTGACAATTTGATCCGTGTATATCTTTTTGTTGGAAGAAAGTTTAACATTGTACTAGGTTTACTACCAACACTAATTACTTCTGAGCTTCAATGTCTATTTAAGAAAGGAATTCTACCCCTGAGATACGTAGCCACGGCATTAAATGATCATGGAAACGGCGATCCTTGATATGTATGATAGAGAGGATTTGCCGACACGTTTTAAAAGATCGACGCATCACGATATCCGCCGTTTAGCGTCGCAACACATTCCTCTTTCAGTACTCTTCAATAGATGCTATGAATAATAAATGCCGACCTCTTCGGCGACAATGTTGATGGTATAGATACGAGTAGAATAGCTGAGCTATGTCTGATTCACTTAGCTTCAATTGTGTTATCTGATGTATGATTCAATATCTGGTGTGACATATACTGTTTGCTTTGTTATAGTCTTCGGGCATGGCATTGTCATAAAGTTATGCTATCATATCACTACATACATCAGGGTAGAGAATGCAGGCAGAATATTTTTGATCAAGTATATGCAAGTTGAATAAGTACTTGTAGCTAACTGACTCTTTTAGTTGTCATCTTTTAATAGGGAATTACATATTTGAACCTCAAAACAATTTCTTGGCAAGTTTTTTTTTCAAAATAAGTAGTGATATCTGTGCTGACGTGTGTATCGCTTTGTGGCAATTTCAATAAAATGAGAATAGATAAAAAGATAAGAATAAGATATAACTTGAAAATAGATTTAGGCTTCCCAGCATCTGCTTGGAGATGACGTCCACAAAGCATATTAGGTGTTAGTTATTCTCCAAGCAGAGGTTGGGTTGCGGAGATATTAGTGGTCTTGACTTTTACTGGCTCGCTTCTCTCAATGACAATGTGAGGGAAGCGAGCCAGTAAGCGACCCAACCTCTGTTTGGAGAATACTAGTAATTGCTTGGTGTTAGTGACCTGGTGGGAAATACAACAGTTTCAGAAGGACTGCAAAGCTCGATAACAAAAGTACACAACTAACCATTGACAACCCTGGTGGTATGCATTCATGAAGATTATTTGCTATCTACAGCTTCTTAAAAGGCTTTGGGTTCTTTCAAAGCTCTCAATAAAGTACAAAATGGAAGTAAAAGACCTATTCTTGTCTAACAAAGAAGGCAGGAAGGTTTGGATTTCCGACTGATGATGTTCGTGATAAAGGCGTGATGCCGCTTTTGAAACGGGGGGTCGGGCGGAGAAAGAGAGTGCGTCATACAAAAAAGACAGTCGGGTTTGTCAAATGAATGCTTTCACATCTGCGAGAGCCATGTAGACGTATTTTTATACACCTTGTAATGGTTTGGAGCAACGAGGTTACATGAGCTCATATAACCATTGGGGCAACATATACATTGTATATTTCTTTGAGGACCCTCTGTTTTCAATTGCACTAGACTTTGCTCTAAGACTTGAAAGTGAACATTCTGGTTAACATTTTGCTTACTTACTCAGCTATGAAGGTTCGACTGTCTATTGATTTATCAGCACAATGGCGTGTTTGTACAAAGTCCGTACCGAGAAGAATAGACAAGGACAGATGCCATCTATACATCTGTTTCCCTAACACTGTGATTGACAGTAAGAATCCAGCGCAAAGCCTCTCCGTAATTCCAAAGAATCACCGTTGACAATGCAGCCAAGCCTGACACCGGCTGGCACAACGGTCTCCTGTCTGTTGTCCCTTTTTCGAATGCTCCCTGTTCTCCCGCCCGTCTCCTAGGCAACGGTTTCCCGCAACCGGGTTCAGGAATCCCGCTAAACGACCCGAGGTCGTCCATCGAGCGCCAATAGTCTCTACCAGACTCCTAATGTCCAAACAGATCCTACGGTAGCATAGGATAGTATCAAAATCTGGCCTAGGAGTGTTACGCTCCGGTGCCTGTTTGACTCCCTTTGGCCGGCTATATTCCTTTGCAAGCTGTTGATACTATCTTATGGCACCGTAGGATCTGCTTGGAGAGTACCAGACTCCCGCCTTGCTGAATAAGGGAACTTTGGCCAAGTTTAATAGGAATAAAAGTCTTGTTGGGGTTAATTGGCCTAGGAGTGTTGGCCGACCTGTGGTGGTAGCAAACTGTACTCCTCGGCCATCTAATATAACTCCTTTCGCGTGTTTTCTCAAATGGCCAATATCTACTAAATTAGCTGCCTGTAAAGCCTGGTAGAGGCTAGGGCGTCGAGCTGTCAGAGGAAGCCGGCGTTATGCGAAATGGTCCGAATAATCATCGTCATTGTTCGGCGGAATGTTTGGCGCTGGTGTACCTTTGTTACATGTTCGTCACAACAATGCGAGAGACGTGGAGACGGCCCCACAAACATAGTCGGTTCGTGACTGTCTCACAATGTAGCCTACACAGCAGCCATCCAGGATATGACAGTTAGCCTTTTTTTTGCTGAATATTATAGTCTGTTTTCTGCTTGCCACCCTGTAATAGTTGTATTGTATTGAGATACCCTTTAGCCCCTAATCTTTTGGGGTCCATAAAAACATATAGGTGCACATATGAACCACCAACTTGCATTCACCAACACGTATAAAACATTTCCACCGGGTCTTAGAATTTACACATCAAAAGTCTGAAATCATCTTTATCTTTCCTGGTCATATTCTGCTAGTAGGAGTTGTAAGAAAAGGAAACTAACTTAAGGCAGTCAGGACAAAGCAACAATCAGAGACCAATAGGTGATCAGAAACAAATAGAGTACCTAAGAAGCCTGCTTAGAGGCTACACTGCGATCTACAAACGTCTTGACCTCTCGGGTGCGTCATGGAAGCCTGGGATTGAGAAGGGACAGACGCGACGCTTTCCGCTGTCAAGGAAGTCCTTTTCTTTTGTTGTTCTTTTCTCTTCTTGTGAATAAGTCTTCATACAAGTCATCTTTCATCTATGTGTGAATCTAAAACAGACGAGTGTATCCGAGGAGGTTGCAGTGGACTGGGGCGATTCTGTGCAGGACTTTACGGAATTTAAACAGTGTATGTGAAGGTTGGACTCTACACAAATTACGCTGTGTAAGCCGGGAAGAGGGAAGATTTTGAGACGGACTGTACCTCGCGACCTTATTGCTGTATCGTGGGTGAATTTCCGTCGGTGTAAGAATACTTGAAAAGGGACGGATTCTGTGCAGGGCCGAACGGATGTAAACAGTGTTTGTAGCGGGCAGATTCGCAACAATTTACTATGTGTAAGAAGACGAGATAAAGAGAAAATTTTGGGCAGGACAGCACGGTATGTCGCGAGCTTGTTGGTGTATCCAAGGAGGTGTGTCGTGGTGTGAGAAAACGTGACGGGCGAGTTTGTGCAGGACCGTACGGAATGTGAACAGTGTGTTTGGCGGCTGGATTAGCAACAAAATAGTCTGTCAATTTCTGTGTCAGAAGATAGTGGGTGGAAAAGCCAAGATTTCTAGCAGGACAGTACGCCATGTCGCAACCTTATTGCGGATGAATTTCCGACGGTGTAAGAAGACGCACAAGGGCAGGACCGTACCAGTGGGACCGTACGGAATTTGAATAGTGGCGGGTGAATTTCGACAGATTAATCTGTGTTATAAGAGTTGAAAAGGCAAAGATTTTGAAAAGGACAGTAAGCCATGTCCCGACCAAACCTCGTCTACTTCTGCGACTGGTCCCAGCTCAGTCTGGCGGGAGACGACGATCAGTGCCGCCCGTTGTCAAGGCGATCAGACGACGTTTTCACCCTCGTGAGGGGCGGGAAGGATTTCTCCCAGAAGCTGGAGAGACACAAGCGTTTCTTAACAGCCCTCACAAAGGGGGAACGAGCTATCATCGTCGGGAGGGAACAGAACGCAGAGACGGTGCCATACGGACGGAGGCGTCGGACAGACGCCCGCTTGGAAGACCAGAGCTCGCCACGCGCTACGAGCGCTTCAAGTGTCCTCGGCAGGCGCTCGCGATCGCCGTGGCCGATCGCCACCATCGACAACTTGGCCTCCAAGAAGACTTTGTACCGTAAATACGAGGTACCGCAATACGAGGAAGACGCGTTCCTAGAAAGGAAAAGCCAAGCTTAAGGGGTTGAGATCGAGCCTCGACTGTTGGCGACGTACAAATGGCGGCGGAAGGGCGGACATGTGGTCCTGAGGGACATGCTGGTACCGAGTGGGGACGGGATGCCGTGTAGGAAGGCGTACGTAGACGTGCATCTGCCGAAAATCGAGTGCGAGGGACCTGTTCTCAGGTTAACTCACAGACATTAAGAACTTATATAAATATAAAAACAATAATCCCACAATGATTCTCAGAGGGAAGCCTATGTAAGGTTTCTGCTTTCTTTTGTAATTTTGTTTTCTATCAGTGTAGCGACCCATTTCCTATTCTGTCAAATACTCTGAAAGACATCGGACTCTGGTCTGACACTCACAGACATTGAGAACTTAAGAACAATAATCTCTCAACAGATTTCAGATTCGTAGCACGAAGGACAATTTGCGTTGATATAGGTGACATTACGAATGGTTGTCAAACTTTACGCAACCAACGCTGAGGAAAATTGAAACTTGCCCAAATACTGGTTAAGAAAAAGTAAGCCTACATTCATATTTTAAGATCTGGTTAGATCCTAAATTTTTCTGGATGCCAATATTTTCTGTTAATCTCAAGCAGATCTGAAAAGGCGAAATTCACACAATAACCGAAAGAAATACTTACTGTTTTGCTGAAACAAGACAAATTGGGAAATCTGCATGGGGATAATGTTGTTGTCAGAAAAGCCAGGTCCTAACATCTGCTTGGAAACTACGTTACAGGGCTGATCTCAAAGCAGACGTTGCAAGAAAAGATAGTTCAATCGCCAGACAATGTTTCGGTCTTCCTCCAGACATCTGCTTGACGATAGCTAGAGGGACACGCATGACCCACATTTGAGTCACCTCTTTGACAATATCTCCAAGCAGATGCAAAGTTTCTGCTTACTTTTCTAATTCTGTTTTCTATCGGTGTAATTTGTTATTCTGCTAAATACTCTGACAGCATTCATAATCTTTTTTGCTGCTACCAAAGAAAACAAGATTTGTAAATACAAGCAGCTTATCCTTCTGGACATAAACATGTACATACAAACTACATGTATACATGCAGACTACCATCAAATTAGTGACTTATGTACATTAGAAGCTCCTGCCGAAACTTGGACGTACTAGCATATTTCATGTCACGCTGCAAACTGTTCCATATGAATGTGTATGGAAGTATTTTCATGGCGTTTGTTTTAGGTTTCATCAGTTTCGTCAGTGTATCTCTGCTGGCGTAGCGTGTCTTGTATTTTATTGTGTTGTGCAGAAGACAACAGTGTACAGAGCACTTCTGTTGTGTGTTTCGTATTATGAAGAGAAGTTTATAAAAAATAATGTTGTATCATGTCGTTGTTTATTGTGCGCCGCGGTGAGTTCCCTTACCACAAATTATTCTGCAAGTGGCGGTTGGGTCGCGGAAGTATACTAGTGGCCGAGATTGTTACTGGCCGCAAAAAAAAAGTCACGGCCAATACTACCACCGTGACCCAACCTCTGCTTGGAGAATTACCACAAGTAAACAAATCCGCTCCTTATCTATGAAGATCGCTCAGCGATCTGTCAAATCTTTGTCAGCGAACACTGCATGTAGTGGATAGAGGGTTTGAATACAACAGAAGCCGTTTAATTGCACACCCCATTTGCCAGCGTATTTCGTGCAATTATCCGGCTGGTGCAATTATGTTTTGAGACATCATGCAATTAACAGATGTATGCGGTAATCCGTTGTGTAATTAACTGGCTTCTACTGTATTGTTTTCTAAAAAAAGGCAAAGCGTCAAAAATACTAGTAACAGTATACTCTCCAACTGATATCCTGTAATCTGATTGGCTATCTCATGCCCTAACTGCTCAGGGCGCCCTGCCCTAACTAGAGTAGAGGCTATAAAAGCAAGTGCGGTACCACTCTCTTGTCATTCTGATGAAGACTTTTGAATAAAAGGTCGAAACCGGTAAACCGTTGTGTCTCAGCCGTCATCCTTCTGACGCCTTATCGACCAAGTATACTCTCCAACTACTGTAACGTGTTTTTGTCGGGAATTTCTTCCATTTCTTGTATGTGTACTGGTCAAAAGGACCCGAAGAAAGCAGTACAAAGTAGAAAGCCCGACAAAAACGCATAAAACACGTCAAAAACTATCGTGACTAAAATCGCGCCCCTGGCGGTCGGACCTACAATTGCCGCCGCCCCAGGTGAGGGGGTAATTAACTCCAGCCAGCGACAGCTTGTGTAAACACAGGCTAGTCAAAAACAACCGGAGGCAAACCTCTGCTTGGAGAGTATGGAGAAAATACTTGGCGCCACCAAGGAGCAAGTCGGGGCAATCCACTGCTTAAAATTTAATAAATTGCGCCCGGCATTTCCCTGTGGCTGAGTGTAAGGCAAACATGCTAACGGACAGCTTTGTGTTTGGACAAGGTGCTTAAGAAAACAGAACACCCAACGCTTCGCTATTATTAACTCGTGACGCTGCCTGCATGCCTTTGTGTCGGTGTTGAAGTTGGGTACTCTCCCAGCAGAGGTTAAGCTCCGGCTGTTTTTTAACGTTTTTTTAGTCGTTTTTATCGGGCTATCTAAAAGTATTTTTTTGGTATTGTATCTTGTATTGCCAAAACCTTTGACTGGCGTTATTAAAGAAATAGTAAAAAAAAGAAAGCCCGATGAAAAACGGAGCCTAACCTCTGCTTGGAGAGTAGAAGTAGGAGACAAGGTAAACACGCTGTAATAAGCACCACAACCACTGAAATGGGTCTTGTAGGACTGTACTTATTTACAGTTCCCAAAGTGATATGTGTGAATACGTGTTTTTATCATTTGTATCTTCTTGCTATGTTATCTTGATTAGAACATAAATTGTCAAACAAAAGTAGGGAAAACACGCAACAAAAAATGGTATTAATCTAGCCTCAGTTGCAGTCTTCGAACTGCTTATTGGGGGGGGGGGGGGGCGTTTTTCAACGTTGGCTAGGTTCTCTTATACCGGGAAAGGGAGTTTGCAGAGGACGGGAGTTTGCCGTGGAAGATAGTTTCGCCCCATACGCCCCCCCCCCCAAAAAAAAACAGCCACATTTGACTTAATGATCGAGTGCTGTTTTTGACGTCACTAGGCCTTAAAACCCCGTTCACGCCTGTGCGTATACTCAAGTGCGTATAAGTTGAGTATTTACATTTTTTTGTCTTGGGTAAGGTTCGCAGTCAGAAAATATTTTGGTTCAAAAACCAGGCAACGATAAGTCAAAGTTATAAACAATTTCTTTCCCACACAAACTTTGCGTACTCATACGTACTTGACTATGCGCAGAACGTGTGAAAATGCCCTTATTTTGTGTGGTTTCCGAAGTAATTTGTGTAAATGCATAGGTTGTTTTGTATATTTGAGCTCTGTGACATTTGTTTTGTATGTACATAGCTAGCTGACACAAAGCTCATCTTTGTTTGTAGTAATACTTCACACTACCAATGATACTTGAAATACTTTCAACACAATACACTTAGGAAGTTTAGCATGGTATGCCAAAACAAAGCTAACGTTTTAGTAATTAGGGTCCATTTTCACAGCTCAACAATAACTTTATTATGCTCTTTTTGCATCCCCTTCCTCTACTAGAAGGTGTGGCCGCTAAGGGACAAAAATGTTAGGTATGACTCCAACGAAGCTAACCGTTGAACGTATTTTATACACGATTGTTTTATACATGATAAAACACTATTGAAGAACCAAATTGAAGTTTTGTTACGTTCCGTTTACTTTGTTGTGCTTTAAATCACACTGTTACATATTGTAATCAATGTATTATTTTGAGTATAAAATCAAGCTTAAGGGGCACACAACTCCTCTTTTGAACCCTCGATGGCGGGAAAGGGGCCAAACAAACAAAAGACGTAACCCGAACCGGGTTCTTACAGAATGGAACTGGAGTTAAGTTACTCATTAACAAAAGCGGAGCGACGACATTCCTTAAAAGCCCTATGCCCTAAACTCGTGAGAAGTATGAAGTCTGTGTTACTCTGTTTAAGGAGTGGGGAAACATAGGTTATGTCAGTCTATAAAGTTCAGCTTTCTTCTTGTTGTAACGTTGTTATCATGGCATTAATTCTTCTACAAACTCGCGCTATGCTATCTTGATTACAGTATCAACATATCTGTTAATTATTCCAGATTAGTATGGTCACAAAATTTATGTTTTCCGGTTTAAATGTGTAATTTTTGGCAGCTAATCCGTAGTTGTTCTTTTTTACGACAATCTTGTGGCGAAAATTGTCAACTTTTACGTGTTATTCTTCATTATAGGTTGACTCGAACAGTCTAGAGTAAAGGATCTCAGTTTGTTTTATCGGCTTTTGTTACCATTGTGTCTTTATTTACGTAGCGTGGACTTTCCCCATGTTGACCCTTAGAGCGGTGTGGCTATGGGAGTAGCTGGGGGGATCCCCCCGCTTGCCACCGCTCAATAATAGTTCCTCACTTCATTCATAGCGTAATAACACAGCAGGGCAAGGAAGTGATCAGTATTCCACACGGGACTCGGCCGGTACGGGACGAAAAAATACCTCAAGCGTTTCTGATCACGACTTCTCGGTAAAGGTTAGACGAACCTAGGATTAGTGAGTGTACAGTCAACATACGCAGGTGTCGAGTAAGGTTGTTTATTTAACTAAGACGGTTACGTACATACTCGCACCACCGGGGCACGTAGCGATGGAGCGGCGGTACGGAGTGGACTTTCGCCCGAAGGTTTCTCCAGAGTTGGTCGGTCCCACCAAGTCGGCATGGCCGACCTTTTGCGATCACCTGTTCACCCACGGTGGCCCCAAGTCTCGGCATGGGCGTAGTGGCAAGAGGGTTAAACGAAAAGTAAGTCTCTAGTCTTGTGTTACTACTTAGTACTTCCTTCTTCAATGGAAATATAGTCAAACCTGGATTAAGCGACCGCTCAAGAAACTGAGCAAAACTGGTTGGTGGAATCAACAGGTGGTTGTTGAGAACAGGAGACAGGGTGGGTTTAACTGTGTAAAACGGACGGTACTGTTTTCATGCGGCTTGTGACTGGAGGTGGCTTATGATCTGTGCCATGTGGTTGCGCAACCAGGTCTGGCTGTATTGGCTTGCCTTAAATGCTTTATGTAATATAGTATGTCATTTTGTATATAGTATGTACAATTGGGTGAGATACACATGGAGGGATCTTAAAAAAATGGTCAACGTTTAGGTGAAAGTAATAAATGTGTCTGAACCTATATGTTTTGTGTCATTTTAAACGGAACATGTAAGCATGTATTATAGAGTAATGATTTATCAATTTATTGATCCGGTCAAAAAGCAAAGTTGCCGTTAAAAATTCAACAAAATACATTCTGAGAATTGACCCATTATAAGAGCTCGAGGAGACAGACTTTATGGTTCAGTAAACGGCGTGCCTGCTGCCCCCGGTGGAAAAGAATCCCACTTAAAACGAATAATGTAAACATATGCCTAAAAGCATACTTCGTTAAAAAAATGGAAAAAATCAACAAAATTGACACATTACAAAAGGAAACAGACCTTGCAGTTCAGTACACACGTGCCTGCTACCTTCAGTGGACAAAACTACACATTTAAACCGGAAAATGCAAACATATGTTACGGCAAGTCTGCCGTTAAACAAGTGCCACAGAAGGGTGTGTGCATAATGACGTCACTGTGCTACCAAAGTGAACCTTTGACAACAGGAGAAGGAAACGCACCTCTGTATTTGAGTGAACACGTCAGAGAAAAAATAAATATGTTTGTAAGAAGAAGACAAAGAAGTTGTACATCGGATTATTAGCTGGCACTTTGGGCTTAAACAATGCAGGACTATGAATTTTTGAATTCTCAGTGTAAAAAGTCAGACCCGCCTATCCTCGTTAAGTAATA
>NC_049986.1:19488119-19505898 GCF_000003815.2 Branchiostoma floridae | reverse complement strand
TTCGACGAAAATCGATCGGACGACGAGTCTGCGAGCTCTAAATTACGAAGAAGCATTACCCTGACGTCGGCAGCAGGGTCATGCCTCCTCGTAATTTAGAGCTCGCAGACTCGTCGTCCGATCGATTTTCGCCGGTCATGCGGTGCGCGGTCACATAAGTCGTGCAATTGTCATACGATCGCTTACTTCGCGCATATTAGAGGACAAAGTTTAGCTGTCTTGGTACACAAAATGCTGTTTTGGATCTATGTCGGTGGTTGGTTCTGTCACGGCCTGCTTGAAAATCCAAAGGCATCAAAATCGTACGACGATCGCACGCCCTATGTGACCGCGCCGTTACATGTCACAACACAACTGCGACGTATGTATGGTTATCCATAAGAACTAATCTATTTTGCCTTGTGATGAACAGGTCCGCCCTGCGCCAAGTGAACCGTACAAGGCTCCCACCAAAACAAAGGTAAGCTGCTATTGTCTATGTCTGGCTCGTAATACCATCACGATATACGATATAGGTGAATTCCCCAGCGCACAAAAAAAGGCAGCCATACGTCGCTTACTTCCGCTAGCTTTTATACTTGAACGTGCTCTATTAAGCAGTTAGAAAGTGGCATAGAAGTTGCCTGTGAAGCAAAGCAGAACTGGCATTTCCTCGCTTACAACTATTATTTCCTCGTTGCACTTTAGCCGTTAGTGTTTTTTGATGCTCGATACTTAAGACAAATGACGCCTTTGGTCTTACTTGTACCTGATGCAGCTCAACAGTAGTAGTACATATGGCTTTTCTATAAACTATCACCGTTTCTATAAACTATGCTAAAACACACGTGTGTGCGTGTGTTTTATCTTGTCCTATTTATCTTATGTTAAACCCACACAGACACACGCGTTAAGATTACATTGCACATTGAGTCACTAGTGCTCTTATTTCGGTAAAATAACACAGTGCAGTACTGCTGAAGATCGCGCGGCGGCGGTGTCGTCGTCATTTTCCAGTCTCAGAGGCGTAAGTTACTCCAGGCCTTGGTAACTCTAAAGCGACTAACAAAATTAACATCTAATTGATACCCGATTTATTAATTCAATGATTCCTTCCGTTCTCCCATCTCTCCATCTGTCCATCCGTCCGTCCGTCCGTCCAACCATCCATCCGTTCATCAACCCAAGTACCGATTCATCCATACACCAATCCATTCTATCATTCATTCATCCATTCCTTCATTCAGCCATCCACCAATCACTTGGTTCCTCGCCTATATCCTTGCACATGATGACCATCGATACTTATCAATATTAATGCAGGCTGGCCGCTGAATTTGAGATTATCCATCTACGCTATCAATAACCATTGTAATGAATGATGTATTACTCTAACTTTAAGTACATGTTGTTTTTACTTTATCCGAATAGAGTAAATTGCCGTTTTTTTGGCTTCTCGGTATCAAATGGCTTGATTTGGCTTTTTGAGCTCCTGTCTGTGTTTTCTTGTGTGTGTGTTTGTGTATTTTTGTGCTTGTGTATTTGCATATGTGTGTGTTTGTGTGTGTGCGTGTGTGTGTGTGTGTGTGCCCGTTTGTGTATGCGTATGTGTTTGTACTTGTATATGTTTGTGTTAAAGTTTGTGTTTGTGTATGTCTGTATACGGGTGCGTGGTGTGTGTGTGTGTGTGTGTTTGTGTGTGTGCGTGCGTGTTTGTGTGTGAGTGTTTGTGTGTGTGTGTGTGTGTGTGTGTGTGTGTGTGTTTGTGTGTTTGTATGTGTTTGTGTGTGCATGTGTGTGTGCGTGTTTCTGCACTGCAGGTAAAATACGTACTGCCAGAGTGGTGAAGTCTGCCATCTCTACCAAGTTTTTAATGATTTCTTTCACTTGAAGGTTTCTCCGTTTGAGGACACGTCATCGTCCGTGAGTGGTGTTGAGGACGACCTGCAATCGGTAGGGGGCGCTTCTAAGTGGTTGTATTTTTGGTGCTACTGAAATCTGACTGTATTTAATAAGAATATCACTTTCAAAGTTGTCTTAGTCCTCATGCAACTTCCTCCGGGCAAAAATAACTGGAATTTCAGTTCTAGAACCTTGGTACCAGGGTAGCTTGCTTTTTAATTGGGCATCATGCACTGATGACATAAGAAGACATCTTTGAAATCTTAGATTTTGTCACCATTTCCCTTTTTATACAAAAAGTTTTTACAACCTCAAATGACAGTTCATGAACTTAAGACCTGCTGACCTTGTCTGACTTCTATTTGTGTCCTATACTCTAGGAAAGAAGTTTATATACGCCATTCGATGTGGATGTAGAAAGTGGCTTTGGGAGTCTGCCGGGAACACCGGAAGTTCCTGAGAACGAGAGGACTTCCTGTTGTGAAGAAGATCGGATCTCGTGCATGACGTAAGCGCTTATCAATATACAAATTGCTCTAAACCTGAATTTGGGTCTAATCGAAGAAGTAAAAAACTCAAACTATAGTTATGACGCTCAAATGAACACCTTTTTCTAAAAGCGCAGTCATTAGACAACAAAAAAGGCAATTACCTCCTTGAAGGCATATGTTGGAATCAGTTTGTTGGTCATGATCAGTTTGTGTGTTTGCTTGTTTGTTTGTTTGTGTTGGAGTGCACCCACAGTTAGATGACTATTGCAAAGTATCAGAATGTACTGGAAATCGGTGTAATATAGGATACTTGGGACATTGAAAATATGGTTTGTTTCTAGATCTGGTCCAATGGGAGTTGAGAACTGGAAACTGACAACAATATCACAACAGAGCTGAACTCTGCCTGAGTCTAGAGCACAGTGCCCTCTCGTATTTATCTTACAGGGTTATTGCACATCGATAGTCTAATTGTACAATTTCACTTCTAGGCAAGATACCAGCATCAGCGACTACTTTGAGCCTGAGACCAGCGAAAATAAAGAAAATATTCCCGAGGACCTCAGACACGAGACGTGGCGAGAGGAACCTGTGAAGGTAACTGTGAAAAAAAATAAGCTCGTTCACCGTTCCGAGTACACTTGTTCAGTGATGGGAATTGTGGGTAATATATTAAAGATAAAGGCCCTAGCCTGATGTTGTCACTGAATTTGAACATACATTTGATGATATACGTATATCTAACTTACCATTGTATTATATCGGTTTTGTTTTAGCCGATCCAGGAGAAGCCAACTACAGATATATTCATTCCTTGCGCTGAAATCACAGATGAATTTCCGCAGAAACGCGATTATGAAGGTGAGTGTGCTGGACATGTGTCTGTCTTTCGGATGGTCAATTCATCGCATATCCTTTCATGTTTAATTTCATGGAAAGGAAATTCGTTTCAATGCAAATGTCACCTTTCTAGTCGTGATTTTATTATATAAAAGCTCAAATTCACCCAATTATAAGGGCATTTGTTGTTTTAACTAAGCATGTTCATCAAAATGCATTGTGGGTGAAAATTTTGAAGCAATGTGGCAATTAACATGTGAACAGTTTTGTGACGTGTTTTGTTTTTGTCTCAGGAGCCATCACCTTTGACACATAATTGTTACTCACTATGCATTTCGCTACGTATGCGCATTTAAAACAATGAACTCCCTTATTCAGTTAATATAGGCACAAATAAACAATACATTCAATGAGACAATAAAGCCCGTCCTATGCCGTGACAAATTCAAAGCCCGGCCGAGGCTAGGCTTCACTGCCTACGGCCACCTGTGCAAATTTGACCGTACACGTAGCAACAGCTAAGCTGACGTTATCTCCAGCCTCAGGCCCCTGGAAACCGTACGGACCTCCCGGTATCCCCGAGATCGTGAGACGTAAAGAGGAGAGGCAGAAGGCGGAGGAGGACCTGAGACGTCTGCGGAAACTCATCGTCATCGTCTCCGCCCTGAGCGCGCTGTTCCTGGCGCTGGCCGTCAGTATCGTCATGGGAAACTTTCTCATGCGTAAGGATGGTCTTTGAGTTGATATGAAATTATGAATTTCTATCTGTCTATTTGTATGTTAACGATATAAAATTATATGTCTGAGAAAATAGAAATCATCATCATCAACCACCTCCCATGCAGGTGCATCCCAACTCAGCAAAATAGAAATACTTGAAGCGATTCGGATAAGAAGTATAAAGATTATCTCATCTCTCACAGTCCAAAATTTGCTTCGTAAATCTTTGTTCCAGCTTTTTCGACCAAATTTCAATTTTCTAAAAACACATGAAGAACTTGTACATATACTTAGTAATACATAAAACTACTAATTTCCTACTCAAATTCTTGCTTCTTATGGTGACCATGGAATGTCTGTCTGTTCATGTCTATCTGTCTATTTGTATGTTTATCTATCTGTCTGTCTGTGTGTATCTGTCTCTCTGTCACCGTGCACGGTAACAGTGGTTTATGTCATCCTTCTTACAATGTTTCTTCATAAATTTAACTCCCATCTCCCTCTACAGCCGAGGAGCCCCTCCCAGGGTGGATGACCTACTTCTCGTACCCAGGGATGTCGGAGTCGTTCCCATACATGCGTGATGATCTGCGTGCCATCGTCGCCGCCAGACGCCCACCTCCCATCCCTCCTGTCATATCCAGTAAGAGTCATATAATGTACAGTCCATGGAATTTTCACTCTAGGCGTAATCACTTTCTTTACTTGATCTCTAAAGCCCAAAAGTACATTGTCAAACGTTCTCCAGTACTCATAATTTTCCCACGCAGAGTAGGCGATGTACTTTCCTGGCTAAATAAATAAACTGAAACTGAGCTGAATCCTACTAAAAAGATCCGAAGAGAATGAGTTAAATATGACACGGATTCAGCATGCCTTGCAACCTTTTTGTAATGATATAACATAAAGTTACAATATCATTTCGAAACCTGAACTATCAAGATATGCCAATATAGACAAAAAGACCCACGGACCATTATTGTAACTTAAAAAAAAGAAGATTTAAGTGTGGAACCAGCAAGCCAGCCTAGCTATGATAATGCAGAATATGAACAGTAGAAATGTTTTAATATTTCCTTTCCTATCTTTCCCAGTCTGCACCAATGTGAGCCTTCCCTCAACCGAGAATTCGGTCGGCACCTTCAACTGCAGTGACGTCACCTACGGACCGAGACTCGGCCAGAAGTACGTCGTGCGGTTCTGCGTTCTGTCGTGTGACGTCGGTTACCATGGTGATGACGCAGGCCTGCTGTTCTGTGACAACTCCACGTGGTCTCCCATAGCACCGGAGGTCCTGAGTGCACTGGTGGCGCTGGGGCAGGCGGTGGACGCAGTGTCGAGGTATGACCAAATATGGTGTCTGCACTCACGCACTGCATTATGACGTATGCCTGCATCCTCCGCCATATTGGTTCAAGTAGTTACTGTAACAGTGTTTTGTTTCCATTTCAATATTGTTTTCTTTGGTACACAACTAGTAACCGAGGAAAACAACACCAAAGACAAACTTTCGTTCAAAGAAAAATGCTGAATTAATTCACCAATGTATTGGAAGTATTCAGGGACCCTTTCTTACACTTTTATACTCCTTATATTTTCCTTTACAGCACTGAAACCATGACTGCAAAGCTAACCCAACTCGGCGTAAACGGGACCATCTACACGAAGGTAACCGCCGGGGTGATGTCACGACTGGACCTGGCGAACGACGTGTCTCTGGGCAGCCTGGAGGACTCCCTGTCGTACTTCGAGTTCATGAGTAACCATGGTAACGGGACGATAGGTCATCATTACATGCTGAGGCAGGCGCTCTCGCACATCAGTCCGGGGCTCATCAGGGAGGTTTCTGAGCTGAACTTCACAGCGGCACTGGCACAGCTAGGTCAGTTTCTATTGCATTCTGTTAATACCCCAGATTTAGGAGATTTAGAATAATCCACCGATCCTGTTGAACGTCATATCGAACAGATAGAACTCCTATTCTAAACAGCTCCAGCGGGACAGAATGGCTATTTTTGACGGAGGTGTTCGAAATAGAACCATGATCGAACAGTGGGCGGGGTTTGGGATTGTTCAATTCTGAGTCATGGTAACGGGACGATAGGACAACCTTACGTGCTGAGGCAGGCGCTCTCGTACATCAGTCCAAGCCTCATCAGGGAGGTTTCTGAGTTCAACTTCACAGCAGCACTGGCACAACTAGGTCAGTTTCTATACAGCCTTCCTCCAAAATTTAGAAGAATGATGACCAACATTTTGGTATTTACGTTGAGATGCTTTTTTAGTTTTCCAAAATCTGTTCATTTACGAGAACTGAACTTCCCAGCCACCCTGACACAGCCAGGTCAGTTAAGATTACTGTAAAACCCCCATCAGCTCCTTCAGCACTGACCCCCGACTCGTTCAGCTTTGCCCCCAGACTTCTTGTCACCAGCTGTAATTCAGCTTTGTCTCCATCGTTCCTCTTTGCCCACGATGGAATTCTGCTTGTCCACCGCTCGTCTACTTTGCCCCCAGTGTCCACCGTCAACCCGATTTGCATGTAGTCGTGTGTAGTCGTATTTTGTTATCCCATGTCTATGAGAACTATGAACAGTATTCTAATATTTGCATTGAGATGATATTCTAATTCCGAAAATATCTGTACATTTATTATAAGAAACAAATACAAGTAAAGACGAAATCAATGCAGGGATTACATACTCTGTTTGTCAATGTAACAATTACTCAATATACTCAATGTAAGAAATGTCGCTACTTTTCCTCACAGATGCCTTCGGTGCATCCAAGAACCCGAAATGTAACAAGGTGAACTGTGGCGACCCCAAGGTAAGACTAGACGATTCCTCTTGATTAAAGCCCATTGGTTAAATCCTTTATCCTTGGTGAATAGACATTCACCATCTTGGATAAAACACTTTTCACTCTATTCTATGCTGGAAAATGTTTAGTGAAGTATGTTTCTATACTGTAATTTCTATATATAAAACTGTAAATATAACTGGTATAACAACTCTTCGGTAAAATCTTCGGTGTAACACGCAGCAGCTGGTCACACCTACCACACATAACCTTTGCACATCTACAAGTAGCTGCAAGCGTTGTAAAACGCTATCTAGTGAGGATAAATAAATGACCAATTGGATGGTGTGCTGGTGATATGTGATAGTTTTCTTTCATCCAACAGGAGCCGGGCAACGGATCACTCTCAGGCGGTAGGACGGAGTTCAGAGACAAGTTCACAGTGCGCTGTGATCCTGGGTACGAGAGAAGCCACGCTCACATAGAGTGCCTTGGGAACGGGAACTGGAGCAAGGTCACATGTGACCCAGGTTAGATGACGTCACGTTTGAATTGTGATAAAAGTCTTTATATTTTATGGCTTGTAAAAAGAAATAGTATAGAAAAATATTGTATGTATATGTCATTATCTAAAGGGAGATGCACATGTCATAGTACTATTTTTTTTCGACTTGGAAAAAGGTAACAAAAGCTTCAAACAATAGAAGATCCTTTGTTAACAAATCATACTGCTGAGCTATTTATTTTTAAGAGACTTATCATCAATATTAGATAATGGTCTTTGATGTCACAACAAATGTACAGCAACTTTCGTAGTGTCTTTTGCAAAATATACACACAAACCAGTAGATACCAATACATTAGGCTGTGTACAAGAAGATACAAATCTATTAAGCTGTGTATACCAGTATATAGATATATCAACATGTCGAGTTTAACGTGAAGACGTTCTATGACAAACATATACACGTATGTTTGATTATGTAGCTAACTGCCATTTATTTCATCCCCCATTGTTTTTAGTGGACTGTGGCCAACCGCAGAATATATCAGCAGGTGCGCATGTCTGCCGGGGCACGACCTTCACACAGACGTGTCACGTCACCTGTGACGTAGGTTACGTACCCGTGACGTCAGACGAGTTGGTCTGCAGCTCCAGTCGGAAGTGGATGCGCATACCCGAAGGAACGAACGTCACCACGCTGAATGAGTTTATCCAACCAAGTATGTACTTACTCTCTGAAAAGTTATTCAAAATTGTTCACTAACAACCATCTTTTATAGCCTAGAATCTAAGAATATCCTTTCCACACTTGATGGTGCATAGGGTGACACCCATCTCCGTTTCAGTAGCCCTTTTGGCCAACCAAAACATCAGCTAGAGCAGGGGTCAGTCCATTGATAGTGTGTGTGTTCAACAACCAACATTCTTCTTCGAATGCTGAATTTGAATCAGTACTGATCAGATACATACGAGGGGTGATCAATATGTTCTCGGCCTAACCCAGAAATAATAAGCACAACTCAAATTTGGAGGCACAACTTTATAGTATGAAGTCTTTTATCAATATCCTCCAAATTACAAATCATTGGAGTCATTACTTTCCAGGCATTCGTTTTATGCAAATTAGAAGGTAAGTGGCGAGGAAAAAGTTGTGTGAAGTGTGATCAGACATGTGCGGGTCGAGTTCCCCATGCCGTAAATTAACAAAAGACATTGTCAAAATGTTTGATAATGATTCTCCTCCTATTTCAAGCAAAACAATTTGGGTGTCTGACTTCCAGCAGCGCAAGATGACCCGCCACATCAGGTCAGGTCAATTGTCCACGTTTTTGTCCTTCTCCCTTACCTAACATTACTGGGTGTCGCCTGCAAAGTAATGATCACAATAATTTGAATTTTGGTACAGATTTATATAAGACGTTATACTTGACATCTATGCTTCGAAATCTGAGCTGTGCTTATTATTTCTCCGCAAAACAGAGGACTTATTGATAATCCCACGTACTTGTATAAAATCTTATATAGATGTACCAAAATTCAAATTATTGTGATCATTACGTTGCAGGCGACACCCAGTAACGTTAGGTAAGGGATAACGAAAAAAAAAAGTGGACAATTGATCTGAAACCTGAGGTGTGCGGGTCAAATTGTCTGATCACACTTCACCCTTCTTTTTCTCGCCACTTACCTTCTAATTTGCATGAAACGAATGCCTGGAAAGTAATGACTCCAATGATTTGTAATTTGGAGGATATTGATAAAAGACTTCATACTATAAAGTTGTGCCTCAAAATTTGAGTTGTGCTTATTATTTCTGGGTTAGGCCGAGAACATATTGATCACCCCTCGTAATAATGGCTCTTCCGTGCAATTTTCATCCGTTTGTATTAAATCTGTTACTTCAGATATCCTCACCAGTTTTTTTTTTGCATGCAGTTACTATGCATCTTGTCTTCAGCCTCCTGCCTTACACAATTCTTTCTTGCACGCAGATATGTCGGAGGTGTTGAGCTGTGAGAGGAAGGAATGTGGTAACATAACGGTCAGTAGCCAATATTTTCTTTGAGAAGAACAATCAATTTTGAAATAAAGTTTTTAACTTAAAGTGCTGGTTTGATAATAATGATTGGCGCATTGTTACGAGAATGCGTTTGCATTATGCCCTATGCACGCATACTGGGAATGAAGACATACATTACCCACTGGGTCAAGTAAAATTCGCAACAAAAGATACATGAAATATATACAATGTCAGCCAACACAAGAATCGTTTCCTACTAAGTGAATTCGACTTATTCTCTCTTCTTTTTGATACTGAATTGTGATATTTCAGTTGCTGAAGTAATACCATCATAGATGATACCTTTTCCAATAACAGATTTAAAGTCTGAGTTTGATATCCTTTAACGAGTCTGTTTCCGTTGTAGGTTCCTGAATATGGAGAAGTAATGTGTTCTGGGACACGCTACAACGACACATGCGCACTCTCCTGCGCGGAGGGATACATCCCCACGGCTGGCACACAGTTCACGTGTGATGCGGCTGGGAACTGGACAGGAGTCCCAGAATGCACGCCGGGTAGGACATGCATACTAACGTTACACATGTGAATGCTAATATTCTAAGGAGCGAAGAAAAAGTGTCAAGTGAAAGTGTTTACAATCAAATTGTAAAGTGGAGGTGATTCCCTAACGTTACCAAATGATACCGTTAGATTCTGGAATATCTTGTATTGTATGATGTTTATGATTCTAAAACCTGTAGTTTATCTAATACTATCACCGTTCTAAACTGCTACTATTTCTCTATGATTGAATTTCACACTTGCTCACTAAAACAACATCGTAATTTGTTGGAATAATTAAAAATTGATGATTTGTATCATGACCTTGTACTTCGTTGTCACCAGTGGAGTGCGGTGACCCCCCGTCCTTCCCGAACATGGAGTTCGAATGTTCGATAGGCACGTCATTTCCGCACAGCTGTGTCACTTCCTGCGGAACCGGATATAGGAACACGAACTATACACACGTCGTGTGCGGTAGCCATGGCAACTGGACGCTTGGAAGTAAAACAGGTAAGAATGGAGCCGTTTTCACGAATGTAGATTTTGATAAGGCAACTTGCTTAGTCATTATTCCAAGACGATTTTACATAATATTCCAAGACATTCCAAGAGCACTCCATGGTATGTTACGTTTTGAATCATGGATATGACCATACAAAACCCTTGATTTCTTTTTACTTACAGACGTTTTACTGGAGAGTTTAGCGGACGACTTCTTCTGTGAGAGAAAAGACTGTGGTGTGCTACAAGTGAGTTTCCCCAACTTTTAACCGGATTGTTATAAGCATCTAAAACCATACCAATGATACGCCAAAAAGTTATTCAAGTAACTGGATATGATTTTGCTATGACATCCAGTTGCTTGAGTAACCGCCTTTTGACATATTTTATTACCTGGATGTCAAACTTCATCAACTTACGAATGACAGATTCTTGTTAATTCAATGCTGCAAAATCATTTTAAAGTGTAATTTTCACGCATGTTTATGAACAGGAACCCAGCAATGGCTCCCTTGTTTGCACGGGAACGAGATTTGAAGACGCCTGTAAGCTGACCTGTGACACTGGGTACGAGGCCACAAAGGATGACGGGATATCTCTATTCGATGAGGAAGGTTACACGTGTACGGAAACCGGCAACTGGAGCAGTCAACCAACGTAAGTTAGAACTCTGGCAACTCTAGCGGCCGAATATAAAAAGCCCGAAAACTCACACCTATGATCATTATAAGGTTTTGTATTGTTTTGCTTAAATCTGCTTGTTTGCATTCAGTATTAAACACACAGGACAACAAACAGCGGTTAGAATTTGAGCCTAAGTTTGTAACAGTGCATTGGGGATAGCATTTTAATACCACTATACAAACATAGCTCAAAGACTTACAGGACATTTGGTACATCCGTAAAGGAGGTTTACTTGCAACGGAGTATTTGTGTGCTTGCAGTTGATTTGTTTACATTTTGGCGTGTAAGTTATTATTGAGGTCCCGATAAAAATGTTGATTTTGGTACCGCAGCGGCTAGTCGTATTTGATTTTCATGTCATGTAAAATTATCGAGCAACACACCGACCTTTATTAAAGGTAGTGTGGAACAATCCATTGATTTAGATGTTCTTCACCTTCAGTTGTGGCGAGTCCGACTTCTGCCTGCATGGTCATGACGACTGCCACCAGCATTACGGGGTGTGCGAACATACGGGACATCAGACTTACTCCTGTCGCTGCACGCAGGGGACTCTGGGTAACGGGAGGAGCTGTACGTTAACCGGCTGCGGTGTTCTCGATGTGAGTATAGCACATTTCCGAGTGATGTATAACAAATATGTCTCATTCATGAAGCGAAGAAATGTCTTAAAATTTGCATTAATCATATAAGTGGACATCTTCTCTACCCAAATAACTCTATAAGTTAGACAAACTGTTCACAGTATGAAAGTCTTATCTTAGCAAATGAGGTTTTTGTAACATTTCCTCTTAAATCATTTACAATGTATATGGAGATCTGATTTTCATAATATTATGTCATGTCATAGATCTATCCATCTGTCTATCTATCTATCCGTCAATCTGTCCAATTATCTCTCAAACTATCCATCCATCCATCCATCTACCTATTAGCCTAACTATTTGTCCAAACACTATTTGTCTATCTCTCTTAAGTATATTGTGTCTATCTATTTATCTATGTCTGTCTTCTTTTGATTTATGATGTATTTGATAATACAAACCAACCAACGTATACATCCATCTATCTATTAATCTATCTATTTACCCATCTAACCTGATACCCATTATTCCCAGGTCCCTGAGCCAGCTAACGGGAAGCTGCTGTGTGAGCTGCATTCTACCCGGACGGGCTCTCCCGACTGCCGGAACCTGACGGCCTCTGGTGTGGAGAACCAAGAGTACGAGTCGGTCTGCAGTCTGACCTGTAACCCCGGCTACAGACAGGTGGGGAATGTTCTGCTTCTCGCCTCCTCCCCAGACCTCGAGCGGGGCAGGCTTTATTCTATTTGGTTGTTTTGTACACATATAGACATATTAGCCGAATAGGCTAGGTGGGTGTCACTCCATCGTAACCGGGAAAATTGTGTGAAGTGCCTTTTCCAAAGTGTACAACGACACAACAATGTAAAAGGACCAGTGAAAATGCCCGTGACTTAACCATCATTTATGGCATGTAATCCAAGCATAATGAATCGTACCAAGTAATCGATCACACACTCTTTTTGTCCGCTCCAATATATGTGTCAGTGTACCAAAGCACTAATTTAAAAGAACTTCATTTGCAAACTCGTGCTCATATTGCAAGGGGAAACATAGCTACTACTATTGCACGAATGTATTGATCACATGCTATATTTTATATTTTGTGTCCGCAGACGCTGGACGTGTCTTACATGTGTATGAGGAACGGAAGCTGGCACACTCCGCTGGACCTGGGGAACGGCGACGTCCAGCCATGCATCGGTACGTATTTATTCTAAAAATCGCGCGATAATCTACAGGACATCGGGCGTATCACTGCCGTAAATGTCACTTACAGCATGCAGACTTGTCGGTCGATCGATATAGCGTGGATTCCACCATCCATCAAATGTAGTTCATTGCACAGAAGTGGTCAAATGGCCCTGTATTGAACAAACCCTTTTAAATAACTAATTCGTTGACCCATTCCGTCCCTTGCAGACATTGACGAGTGCCTGAGCAGTCCGTGCAGAAACAACGCCACGTGCACCAACCTGGAGAACAGCTACAGCTGCGCATGCGTGCCCGGATTTACGGGCAACGACTGTGATGAAGGTAAGAAAAAATTACCAAAAAAGAGCAACTTTTCAGAAATGGGATGCATAAGAATTGTAAAAAATGCATTTTCTAGGTACAGTTGGATTAATGATGAATTCCACTAATAATCCGTAGACGAAATTGCTTTTTACCTTGTCTTTTTTTCCTGAAATCTTGTGACGATTAGACACAAAGTGCCAAATTGTACGACAATATCAATGTAGTAATGGTACTGCTGTCTTAAAGTTAAATGCTTGATTCTTTTATTCCTTTTCTCTCAACAGAAATAAACGAGTGCCAAAGCGACCCCTGTCAGAACGAAGGGTACTGCAGCGATGACGTCAACAGCTACAACTGTTCCTGTCGTCCGGGTTGGACGGGCGAAATCTGCGAAATAGGTAAAGAGACGGTCACATATTCAGACTTACAACAATGAATTGCTTTACAAACCAGTTTTGTACTGTGGGTACAAGCTGCGCAACACCAGAATGTAAGGTTTGAGCCACTCACACGGGGAAGGATCCCTTCTCTTTGCAATAAGCGTGGTAGGATCTTTAACGAACTCGATGTGTAGCTCTTCTTTAAACACATCGGGAAGTCCCTAAACGAAGCTAGGTAAAAACCCCACTTTGCAAAGTAATGAAATAAGTGAAAAGTGCTTTTCCCAAGGGCACAGCGTCAAATTCGAACCTAGGATTGTTGGGGCAAACATCCTACCTTTACACCACATGACGCTACAAAAATATGAACTGACACCAGACCCAAAACCTTGCTGATAACAAAGTTTGACTTTGAAACTGATGTTTTTTTACTGATTTTTACAGATATCGATGAGTGTTTCAACAGCCCGTGCCAGCATGGCGGAACATGTGATGATCACGTGAACGGCTACACCTGCCTCTGTGCTGATGGGTGGGAGGGAGACGACTGTGAAATAAGTGAGTCTGAAAGTCGTCACAATAGTTTTTATTTGTTTGATAATGGTTCTCTGTTGATTAAACCAGGGTAGCCCAAATCTGCGTAACCAATGATTTGCAGTGAGGCTCTTTGTCTGAAATAAGTCATTTATGATCATTTGCAGTTTATCTGATTTGTCGTAGTTATGATGATGAAAGAAATATTTATACTAATTTGTATACAATATACAGTGCTGTTAATTGTATCTGACTTGTCTCTGTGTGTGTGTGTCTGTATGTGTGTTTGTTTGTTTGTTATAATTAGTATGTATGTGTGTGTGTGTTCCTGCGCGTGCGCGTATGTGTCTGTGTGCGCGTGTGTGAGAGGTGTGTGTGTGCCTGTGTGAGTATTTGCATGTGTGTGTGCACGTGTCTGTGTCCGTTGTCTCCTGTGCATGTTTGTGCCCGAGTGAAAAAGTGCTTAAGTTTGCTATCCCTGAATGATTCTTACATTCCATTTCCCAAACAGACATCGACGACTGCGTAGGCGTGACCTGCCAACATGGCGGCCGCTGCGATGATCACGTGAGCGGCTACAGCTGCAACTGCACGGGAGGCTGGATTGGTCAACACTGCGGATCACGTGAGTACAATGTATACTGTAAATGCAGTAATGCTCGCGGTGGATTTATGTTCGTGGTTTTCGCGGTGGTCACTTCACGGCGAACTTAAAACCACCGCCAACACTTTTCCATTACAGTATGTGACTACAGAAGATGGTGCTACTGCGAACTTAAAGCCACTGCGAACACTCTAATTTTCCGCTACCGCAAAGTACGTCCCCGCAACTTAAATGAATCTACAGTAACAAATTTCGCAAGGGAACATTTTCTGGCCTATCGATTTACTGCTCGAGATATGCTAAGACTAAACTAAAGGTTCTACTATTAAACCTCACCAGGTGCGGCCAGCTGCGCAGTCCTGAAGGATGCTGGGTACACCATCTCAGGTAGTTACGTCATCGACCCAGACGGACCGGACACCGGAGTGGACCCCTTCACTGTACTCTGTGACTTAGATACAGGTATGAGATTTCACAACAATAAGATCTAGTTTACGAATAATAAGATTATGCCCTTAGAATTAACCTTCCGAAGAGGACGGAATAATACCACATTTGTACCAATTAACAGCGCAAGGTCTAGATTAAGTCCAATAACAAAACAGTTAGATATCGTAACTCTCCTGTGCCACAGAAGTTCTAGAAAATACAAATGTTTTTGATCTCGTAGCAAAATTTGTAGTAGCCCACAGTCACAGAAGTTGGCAGATGGGCTAGAGCATGCTACCAGTTGTCTACCGACGATTGTGTAATATTTGCAATTTTGGTCTAACCACATCGATTCAGAAACCCATCTATGCACTTGTCTTCAAACTAATTCAAAGTCATTAAAAAAGATAGAAGATGGAATCTGAAATATATCAACCATCAGAGAATTTTTCAGACGCTTAATTTATATCATTTTGTGTCATTTCTAACCTGGGAATCTATCTATTTCCGATAAGGCGCCACGTTGGTCGGCCATGACAGTGAGAACCGCACCAGAGTATGTCCCGGATGTGAGGCAGCAGGCTGCTACAGAAAGGAGGTCAAATATCTCGCCTCACTGGACCAGCTCAGCGCTCTGGTCGCCGCTTCAAACTCCTGCAAACAGTTCTTTAAGGTGATTATCAAACGTTTCTTTGTACACAACCGATGTGTCTGGCGACGTTTCGGTGACTGTCAAATTGTCAGTAATGATGATTGGTTCACTTCGCATTGCCTCTAGATGTCACTGGCCTGCTGTAGTGAAAAGAATGCAATCCCTGAACTGATTTAGAGTGCTTTAAGGTGATGATACAAAAAATTCGTTTGCCAATTACATATGACTGGTTGAACCCAGCTAAAATAGTCAAAGGAAAAAGTTGTGAAAAAATTCTGTGCCTCTGTACAAATCATAATGAACCCCAGTGGAAGTCGTCACGTGTACTAAATAAAAAAAAAAAAAAAAACGTTATTAGAATCAAAAGATTTCTTTGAAAAAATCTCGAGATTGTTACATACTGACAACTTCTACGTTTAATATGGCGGACAGCACTTTCTTCATAGTCACTCGAGTTCTGACCCACTGTAGTATATCTTAACAACATTCTGTTCTCCATCGATTCTCTCCTTAGTATGAGTGCTACAATTCCATCCTGAACATCGCCTGGTGGGACTCCCGTACCGGAGAGAGGCAGATTCACTGGGCGGGCTCAGCCGGGGGAAGACACACGTGCTCGTGTGGGGAATCAGGTAAGGGGGTAGCAGGCTGTCTGGGCCTTTTTTCGTCTTCTTCTGGCTCATTTTTACTTTCCATTTCTCATTGTACCGGGTCGTTAGTGTCGACGGATATTGACCAGAATATTGACACCATATTGCTAGTCAATTATTTACATCATTATTGAAAGTTTATATGCACGTTCATTGTAAGTACATGGTAGAAACATAAGAAAGATAACGTAACATGTGACAATGAACAGTGATAAGCATAATTGTAAAAAGAAGATACTCGAATATCTGTGTTGGCTATTTCTAAACAGGTTGGGTTTGATTTCTTTCCTGGAAGCAGAGGAAGATGAAAAGCCCCAATTTCTCAGCAATTTGTGGTTTCGGCGATTTTAAGAGGAAAGTGGCTTATTTATTATCAACCCCAGTATTATGAGTCACAGCGATCAGTATCAATACTAATCGTATGAGAACAACCAGAACAGTCAACATTTTGTCCAAGAACGTCCATTCCAAAATTGTTACTTTCTGAATATTTATTTTCTCACCTAAATAAGGTACATGCGCAGACGAAAATCCCTCCTGTAACTGTGACAACAACGACAACGTTTGGCGGGAAGACTTCGGCTGGCTCATGGACAAGCACAACCTTCCCGTCATGCAACTCAACTTCGGAGACACGGGGGACGCAGGGGAAGATGCATTTCACACTCTGGGGAGGTTCACGTGTGAAGGGACGAGTCAATAACTATATCAACTCAACCCAAAAATGGATATGTTCGAAAAATCGTCTTTCACAAGTTATAACTTTCGTAGCGTTGAACTCATCGCCAGTAGGAGTATCCTCATGAGATAGCTTTTAACAAAGTCTACAATTAGATGTGCAAAAGTCAGGTGTGACAGGTTGTTCAGTGTAATATAGATAGATATAACCAGCTGCTGCCGCACAACTGGCGTGTGGTGTCGAATGACGGTTATACGAGTACCAGCTATATACAGATATCTAAGATACAAAAGGTATACCGGACTTATTGGTCGATGTCAACTTCACGCTATGTTATGCTTGATTTCAAAAGAATTCACTGCTCCCTGCTGAGCCACTGCCCCATTGACTTTTGTAAACTATATGTTGTATAGTTTTGAAGATTGTTGCTTTGCATTTTGTATACTGGTGTTGTATATATGCTTTGTAATGTATAGCGATTGCAATTTTTATCTGTGTTGTGTTATGTGTAATTTAAGCAATTAGTGCCCAGTGCTATAAGCTAATTTAGGGTATTAAATGACGAATATAACCTCAAGGGTATTTTTGGCTGGGAATGTGTTTTTTTATTGCTCCATATATATATATATATATATATATATATATATATATACATATATATATATATATATATATATATATATATATATATATATATATATATCAAAATCCTATTGACAGTGCATAATGTAGTAATAAGATGTTTTAGCACGCAATAAT
>NC_049986.1:19463041-19488019 GCF_000003815.2 Branchiostoma floridae | reverse complement strand
AGGTTACCAAGTGGTAAAAAAAATAAAATGCTAGACATTATTACAGACTCATTTTTTTAGAACTACGTAGGATATTATATGTTCATGTAACAATCCCATAGCCTAGTCTAGTAAGCTATCGCAGTTTACCAAAACTAGTGTTGCTGGCACGGCTAAAACAACTATCAGTATTTAACTAGCAAAGCAAGATTGTCTGAGGGACTGACGTCTGTGCTTATATTGGGCTTCCTATTTTGACAGATTTTCTTTTTGTACACCAGGCAAACAATAAAAACGTCTAAAAGACATCCGAACCAAGCTGAAGCTAACCTCTGCTTGCAGAGAATATAATATAGACCGCTCAGATAAAAAGAATAGGAGGACGTTTATTATTATTTTGTCTCTATTACACAAGTTCGGAAATGTATCTGTGTCATCTGTTTGATACGTCTGACCATGTTATCGATTTTTTGTTTGTATTCCTTGAAATTTGTGAATGAGACATGTGAACATACTTATCCTATGGAAGGGGATGAAGCTCAGTGGTAGAGCGCACGCTTTGCATGTGTGAGGCCCCGGGTTCGATCCCCGGCATCTCCACAGATTTTGGTTGTTTTTCCTCAGAAAAATACTAACATAGGAAAAAGAAAGTTCGACGCTCTTTCATCTACCACTTTCAGAAAGAGCTTCAAACAATAAATGACATAGGTCGCGCCCACCTCTCTATGGTCAAACATTTAACTGACCCAGAAAACTAAATCGTCTCAACGATTTTAGTTGGTAAGTCAATGACTATGAAAGTTATTTGAAACGCATGGTCACAGCTACTGAAGCAACTGGATAGAATTTAGAAAGGGTCAGACGTTTTAGACAGCTGTCCTTCATGTGTGACTGTCGTCAGTGACCAGTCAGTGACAAAAGACAGAGAATGCATGCTATCCGTTTCTAAATTGTATCCAGTTGCTTCAGTAAATGCCTTGAGGTTCAGTTGGATTCTTCTGGTATGTTTGGTCCTTCTTTTTCTTTCGGACTCCCTTCGTCCAAAGAGGAGGAACTCGTTTCTTTGTCCAGACTGTCTGTTGAGGTTCTTGGGCTCTTCTTGGTAGCAAACCATTTCCACGAATCCTGCGATAAAAAAAAGAAGAAGAAACGTGTGAAGTGAAAAGCGACATACTTTTCTATGAGTAACTGTTGTATTGAGTTCTTAGTTGGCGTACCTGCTTCTTCCTTTTCTTTCAAATTCACTTCCTCCAAAGCGGGGCACGCCTCTCCTTTTCCAGCTATAGGTTATTAGATTTGAAGACCACTGGGCAAAAACAAGGGCGTTTCAGAGCGATATACATTTAGACAGAACTAAGTAACCAACAGGAAATTTCAAAACGACGCACAACTCTTTCTGACCCCCTCTAAAGAAACACTAGGTTTAGCAGTACCACCATGTTACGAACACTAATACGATGAAGGGCAGGGACCAGTGACGTTATTAGTTGATTGTGGTTTCCGAAGTTGGCCATCGACGATGTCCTCGACAGACTAGACCATAACTCACTTCTGTATATATCCAGCATATTCCCGATAAATGCACCCCACACACGAAGGGGATTAGTTTTTATAATCCACGCTTTTACAGGGATTTGTACCTATTTCACTTATCAAGATATTGTGATCCCAGTCATTAACCGGGACTAAGAAAAGGCAGTCAGCAGAAGTTAGAAACTTTTGCCTAACATTCATTAGAAAGTCTTCATTGAACTTACTGTTAGGCAATGGCTTGTTTGAACGTCTTTTTAAGCTTTTAAGAGGTACCGGTGGAACTTTCTATTTTGTCAGGTTGGCTGCAGTGCAAACTGTAACTCTAACATAGAACGCCCGATGAAATTTGCCAAAAAGACGTCCCAAAACGAGCCGGTTTCTAACCTCTGATTGGAGAGTGATTACACTGCAGTTAGTCCGTGTACCCTTTGTTTAGATATCATATTTCCCACCAGGTATGTACAACAATACCACAGATTGTAGCGTACCTGACAGATACAGGTGTTCACTGGAGAGACAAAAGACTAATAGTTCTACCCGAGGGCGCCTCAACAATTACGTGCTCTTATCTGATATAAGTGCTAATTTAGATTATACACTTTCTCAACTGGCCATGGCAACCTGAAGACAGTTTGCAGAGTTTTGTCAATTTGTGAATCATTCTCCTAGCGATTCGGGAAACAATTGCAGCTTACTCTAATTTAGATTATACACTTTCTCAACTGGCCATGGCAACCTGACGACATTGTATGGTTTAGTCGTTTTGTGAATCATTTCTCCTTGCGTTTCGGGAAATAATTGCAGCTTAGGCTCTTATTAGGTTGTACTAATGAAATAAGAATTTAGGAAAATCGCACACATAAAACCATGTTGCTCTCCATATATTTGTTTGTTTGTTGTTTATCAGCCTTAACAAATAAATGTATGGGGATGAGAGAGCAACACTCAAGGACGGGCCCATATCGAAATACAAATGTCAGGAGCTACAATATAAGTGACCAACGAAAGGGTCGTCCTAATACAGATGTGGTAATCAGTTACAGGTATATACGATTGTGTATCAATGACAAGGTGGTTCATACAGAGGTGGTCACTAGAGCAGCTTTGACTGTACGAGGGGTGATCAATATGTTCTCGGCCTAACCCAGAAATAATAAGCACAACTCAAATTTTGAGGCACAACTTTATAGTATGAAGCCTTTTATCAATATCCTCCAAATTACAAATCATTGGAGTCATTACTTTCCAGGCATTCGTTTTATGCAAATTAGAAGGTAAGTGGCGAGAAAAAAATGGTGTGAATTGTGATCAGACATGTGTGGGTCGAGTTCCCCATGCCGTAAATTAACAAAAGACATTGTCAAAATGTTTGATAATGATTCTCCTCCTATTTCAAGCAAAAAGAATTGGGTGTCTGACTTCCAGCAGCGCAAGTTCGATCGCACACCTCAGGTCAGGTCAATTGTCCCATTTTTTCCGTTCTCCCTTACCTAACATTACTGGGTGTCGCCTGCAAAGTAATGATCACAATAATTTGAATTTTGGTACAGATTTATATAAGACGTTATACTTGACATCTATGCTTCGAAATCTGAGCTGTGCTTATTATTTCTCCGTAAAACCGAGGACTTATTGATAATCCCACGTACTTGTATAAAATCTTATATAAATGTGTACCAAAATTCAAATTATTGTGATCATTACGTTGCAGGCGACAACCAGTAACGTTAGGTAAGGGATAACGAAAAAAAAAAGTGGACAATTGATCTGAAAACTGAGGTGTGCGGGTCAAATTGTCTGATCACACTTCACCCTTCTTTTTCTCGCCACTTACCTTCTAATTTGCATAAAACGAATGTCTGGAAAGTAATGACTCCAATGATTTGTAATTTGGAGGATATTGATAAAAGGCTTCATACTATAAAGTTGTGCCTCAAAATTTGAGTTGTGCTTATTATTTCTGGGTTAGGCCGAGAACATATTGATCACCCCTCGTATGTAACATACTTTACTTTGTAAACACCTTAGGCTGTTTACAAAGTAAAGTATGTTAAAAAGGAGAACGTCCGAATCTTCACCATACATTTGAACTTACCGGTGGTTTCCAACAGGGCTCCTTGTACTCCCCTGGGTACGAGTGCAGCGACCACAGCCTCTTGTACTCATGGTACCTTGGGGTCGAGAGTAGAACATAGTAAAATCTTTGTCTCCATCAAAACACTACATACATGCCGTCTTTATATTGACATGTATACGTCGCAAATTATTTATTGTATTCGATCAAAGTTAAAACCCATACCACTTGTATTCTCTTAGCATAAGTAACAATTATGTGATATATATGTTAACCTATTTCAAATATAACTAAAAAGCGAAGACAAGTTGGCTTTAAGTAATGTCATCTATTAACTGTCAACATATCATGATCAGTACTTAGTCCTGTGTCGCCAAATAAACAACAAAGGTCTTCATTAATTCACACTAACGTTGTATTAGTACATTGTCAACAAACGAGAGCGACATTTTGATCACAAATCTCACATATTTCTCACCTGGCGACGATGTCTGTTTTCTTGGGTGACCCGGGCGCCTCCATAGCAACCGGTGCAGTCACAGACGTTTGAAACTATCGTCTGTTCCCGGTAGAGTTGTGTTGAGTAGAACTTCTGTCAAAATGGAACTGTCCAACCTTTCCTCTTTTGATAGCTATATATATATATACCCTGAATACCCAAGTGTAAGGAACAGAGTCTTCTTCTGAAATCGTCTCTTCGCCTCAACAAACAACAACAACAGATTATCCGCGTTCTTAACCTGACAGTTTGTAGGAATACTACAGAGGTTGTCAAAACATGCTGGAAGATTCTCTAAAACCTCACAAATACTTCTGAAAAACGCGAACTCTGCAGAGTATAGAGCGGTGAACCACAGAACACCCGACTTGCCCGGTTGAAGAAAGCGGAACTGTTGTCTCCTTGAGCCCGTCCCAACTCATTTATTCCAATCCCTCCATTTGTACACTGCTGTTAAAGATCTGACTGACTAAGCCCGGTTCACAGGGTATCACTGCCAGTGATTAAACGCTCTGCTTGTCTTTTGTTCAGAACGGCCTCCGTAATTATAGTTATCATAGTAAACAGGCAAGATGGCTTATCTGACGAGAGGACAGTGTCTTGACGAGCTGTCAATCAGAGCTGTCGCCTAGCAACCATTGAGGATATGACGTAAATGGATAGAAGTTATAGAAAGTTATGAATGAATGAATAAATGAATGAAGGAATGAATAAATGAAGGAAGGAAGGAAGGAAGGAAGGAAGGAAGGAAGGAAGGAAGGAAGGAAGGAAGGAAGGAAGGAAGGAAGGAAGGAAGGAAGGAATGTGTGAGGGTATGGCGTAAATGACTCAAGTTGTACAAAGTTATGAATAAATGAATTAATGGATGAAGGAAGAAAGAAAGGAAGAAATGGATGAATAAATAGATGTATGAATGGACGGATGAATGAATGGCGATCTTTACCGTTTAAGTACAAGTAGAAAATGAATAGTTTACAGATACATGATTGTGCATGTATATCTTTTCAACCTAGCTCTGTAATAGGCATAGTGAATTAGAATTTTTCTCGATCTTGCTTCTTTTTGTTTCATAAGCAAATGTTTGAACTCATCATGAATGTTAATTTGTCTCAGATAAGTGCTGTGATCTCAATTTTCGCAAACATCACTACATTGGCGACATCTGAGATCAGATGCATCACGGTTTTCTACCATATATGGCCAGAGAAGTCATTCACAGGACGCATGATGTGATTTTATCACATACAGCAGTGTCCCAGCGTGTATGTTGCAATCAAACGTTAACGATCTTGTAGACAGTCGGCGCCGAAACTGCCAATTAGCTAATCTGCTAACGATTATCAGAAACAGAGGTGATTGTACAACACTGTGACACAGCGGAGTTCTGGCCGCAGCAAGGAAAGTTTGCGCATGGCATCACCGGGCATATTTTTGCTTGACCAAGACAAGAAAATATCAAAAATGTGAAAATACGTCGGGTAGTATTTTAAAGGCTTTGAAAAAAATTGTGAAAAGACGACTTGACAGACGAACGTGCTATTTTATCATTAGCTCATGTCAAAAGAACAGAGGTTAGCATGTCACTGAACTGTAATGCGATATATTTATTAGAGTGCCTGGTGGCGTGACCACAGGCATTGTGTTAGGCATTCAGGTGTTTCGTGTACGTACCGACAAATACTGTTTCACCTCCATTTCACTTGGACGACGACCTTAAAATCTGACAGGTCGCTCAACGAATCACATGTACAACCCTCTCAGGGTTCCAGCCTTAATCCACAGGACATGGAATGTTTGTGGGGATGTGCACAAATACAATACACCAGCATCATCCTCTAAACCCCCCATTTGTATACCTTTCGCCGGGTTAGTATGTATGTATTGTATGATCGAGCTGTCAGTTCCATACATTCTAGCATGTACGATACTCGAGCAATGAATTCCTTCCACTCTTTCTTTCATACTTCTTTCCTTCCTTCCATCATTCATTTCTCCCTTCTTCCTTTCCTCTTTCCCTCGGTCCATACCACCCTCCAACCCTCCCTCCCTTCCAACCTTCCTCCATTTCGTCTTTCCTTCCTTCCAACCTGTCTTTCTTTCTTCCTTCCTTTCACCCTTCCTTTCTTCGTTCATCCCTTGCTGCCCTAATTCTAAAATAAATAGAAAACAAAGCTGTAATAATCAAAGACAGTCAGTCATTGGGGCAGTCCTAAAGTAGTTATGCTTTGTTACACGAACACCCCTCCAGGCCATGATGCTATCAGTTCATACATGTACATGTATCTCAGGACGAGATAGACAAGATAGTTGCCATTTTTCAAAACAGCAACGGACGGCGTCAGACGAATGACGTTTGGGCGAAGAGGTTGTCAAGGACAACCACGCCGGTTTATAGGGCTAGTTGAGCAAGAGAGGGTACTGAACAACGGCGCTCATAATTCCACTGGGTGCCGTAATACCGCCACATGCAAAAAAGAATATAAATCTAACGTGATTTTGAAAGAGATATACTATTGCAGCATCAGATATTTAGGTGTTCAAGGCGATGTTGTGTGGTCCTCTATAACGATTATTTTTATTCTTCATGTGGTGATATCATGGCACTAGTAGGAGAAATTAAGACGGTTAATGTTAGGGAGGGACAAGTTATAGCTTCATGGTTCAAAACTTTAGGACCAAAGCCCCCGTATATAGCCTAAACTGCAATTCAAAACTAGACCGCTAGGAGAAAATGCACGAAATCACCATCAAATTGAGGACCTGTGACGTTTTCGGGCGTGGGGAAATAAAAACAAGGCTCAAAAAGGGGTTTCTGTTTCTCTTGGTCTTGCTAAACATTATTTACCACATACCACAACAATGATCAGTTATGAATAAACATTCATCCACACGACACCAATGACGACAATAGATATTTTATTGCGAAACTTTCGGCACAGTTCGATTTTTGGACGAAACCATTTTAACAGTTCTTACAGGTACGAAAAAGTTACAAACTCAGTTTCACCTTCCGATGACAACTTTATACAAGGGTTTACTCTGTACACCTTAGTATAGAACCATAGAGATATATAATATATACACAAAGATATTTGTACACTTCTACTTCTTTCATATCAAGATTTCTGCACATTCAATTCCATACAGCAAAGACTACATACAAAGCGACGTGATATACGTAGCTAGCAAGGCATGCGATTGACGTTGGTTTGACGCGGTTTTACATGCAGCAAATCGACAAATGGCCACAATGGTTGGGATCTTAGATACTCATGTAAGTACCAACACAATTCAGACACAAAATGTCTGAGTGCAAGGTAGTATTTTAAGTAAGATTTCAATGGTTTCATCAAACTTAACAGGCCGTAAAAACGTTACTTAAAAGTCTGGCTGATGTTACTTTGATTCGGATACGATGTGCTATGAAGTCTCAGGCACTTTCGAAAGTGAAGTAACTGAAAGAGTACCGCTAGCCTGATCCTATTCTAGCTACGACTAGCTCAACCGACCGTTGATTTGAACGTTTGGCCCTACCACCGTTCTGTATATAAGGGTAAATGTCCGCGGTGGTTTTATGTTCGTTTTTTTCACGATTATCTCTTCACATATGGCGACCATCGACAAGTTCGAAACATCCAAATGCCTCTTGTCTCTATGTGAGCCGGTGCCAGACTATTTGACAAGGAAAGCAATCAGATTAAGCGAACCGGAGCTAGAACAGGATATATTCAAGGCTAGGGTGCTGTCGGTTAATGTTCGGGATTTCTTATCCGTTCCAGCCTGGCTATGAGAGGGGAAACTAACCTCCTTATAGCCTTTGAGAAATGTCTTAAACAACAAAGGGAAATGTAGAAAAATTTTAACATTTGAAGTAGTAAATCAACCTTTCCAGTATGTCTGTACCCCATTCCACTAGGGCGGTGACCCCACTGGGACCTCGCTTTGCCACCAGAACCGGGCTGATCGCTGAACAAATTTCATCGTCAAAAACGAACCACTTTGTGTTTTGTGGTCTTTCCAGTCATATTTCTATAATTTGCATGATACCCCATTTATCAAATTAGGATTTACACAAATCCAATTTGTAGGTCGTGCGCGATCGCCGCCCGGTGGAATGTGGTCTTGAGGCTGGCTAAGAAATAGAATTAAATAGTACAGACGAGTCTTATACAATGTCATGCAACGTGCCTAAAATTCGTTTAAGACATCAGGTCAGAATAATGAACATGTCTTATTGCGAACAGTTCAAAGTCAATGGTGCAGCGATTCTTGACCTTGAAGCTCACACCTAGTACAAAATATCAACATATACAACAGCTCGGTTATATCTGTTTCTTATACAAAACATTCATATAAACCTCCATTATTGTGTACCAATACATCTCCTATACATGAGTTGATATCGTCTTTCGTCGTCATATACATAATATCAAAAGTCCTGAAACCATAAGAACAGTTGGTGTCACTCGAAAGAGACATTTGGACATAGCAGCACGAACGGAGCACAGATAAATATTCCTGTCTTATAGACCGTTTTCTCACGATAAAACCATACCGTATACTATATACTATATTTCTGGACTGACCACATTTCATATATTTCGAACATTGAGAAAAACGTTTTGGAAAATGTTCATGGAGAAATGTAAAAGGCGACTCATCACTTCCGCGAACGACAAAAATCTTTACGTCATGTGCAGGGTTATATAATCATTTCTGCCAAAATTCGAACGCGCTCTTAGAACGGAAATTGCGTTCACGTGTTCACATTCGAACGATCGAATCACCCCTGTGACGCAAGCAGATTCTGTGGTCCTCGGAAGTGTGGACTCGTCTATTCTGATGGATTGAATGGGACGAGAAAGTTGGTGGTTGTATTGCTGGACACGTGTAGGTTTCTTTGAATGTGCTCTTTGGCAATAGTGACATGCGCCACTCTTTCGTTTCATAGAACCATTAACTTACCAATACTTTTATCTTGGTAACTTTAAATATCTCCTCTGCAAAATCTACGTAATGTTTAGTTCAAGTAGTTGAACGAGTTTACTGATGAACAGTGGTGGTTGGAGTACCAATCGTATCAGTGAAAAGGGTTAGACCATTTTTTCAGAGGACATCGGGAAGACAGAGGGACTAGAATTTATATAGAAATAGAATGTCGCCTCCCCCCATTGTCAATACCATTGTTCACTTTTATTGGCTTCAATATTTACGTTAGTAACTTAAAGCCATTGGTCTTTCAATTATACAAAACTTTTACACCAAACGCATTAAAATGTCAAACATACTATATCATACTACATTGCACAAATTTAAACATTATAATTTCCATGGGAGAGACTTAGTAGATTTATCTGCACCGCAGTAAAGGTATTAAACATTACCATATATTAAGTACAAAAACATCGAGTAAAAATCCACTTCGGATAGAAAAAGAACTTCTAAGAACAACATCAGGTAATACTAGGAACCAAAGGCCGCCCCAAAACGTAATAAATATTCTCACTAATTGACTTTGACAACAAAAAGACTTCCATTTTTTAAACACATAACAAGTCTTGCTTCAACTGCACTTGGCCTATGTAAGGCTAAAGGAAGTGACGTATGATGACGTTATTTCCTGTCTCACTTCACCAATATTCACAATGGCAACTTCTCAGTTCAGCACTGCGACAAGGGTAAACGGACCAGGCGAACAAGAATTTTACAAACATTGCACATAATCAAATAACATATCATTAAGCTTCCACAAATAACACAGTCAAAGCATCTCTTATATTCAGAAAAATAAACAAATATGAAAGAAAGCTTGTTCTTTTTTTAACAAGACCATCCTGCGATAAAATTCAGGAAAATATCCCAAAACGGAATGTTAACAATCTCACTGACTTTTCATCTGACACGAGTCCCACTGGTTTATGAGTTTGGTATTCAAACTTCTGATAGTTACCGAGTCTCTTTCGTCATTGTTGCAAATAGTGGTGAATTTTGTCACTCAAAATGTACGGTTCAGGCCTTCCAGCACTGCATTCAACTTTGCACGAAAGTTCACCATAATATCGGATCAAGTTAAGTAATTTGCAGAGAGGAAGAGAAAGACTAGGCAACTATAAGTTTGGATAATATTACCATGATACTGATTTTTCAACCTCGTTAGGAAGGTCATAGGTTACTTCAGGTCAATGTCCTCCTCCTGATCCACCGAGGAGAACCGGAAGGGGGAGGGGGGTGGACTGAAGGTCACGGAGGGGTCAGGTTCGGAGCTGCAGGACTCCAGGCGGTTGGGACGGGAGAGGAAGCGGCCGGGTGGTGTAGGGGTGGCGGGGGAGGTTTTATCCACGGTGGAGGCTTTCCCTAGTCCCGGGTGTAGGTGAGGGTGGTGCTGGCCGTGCGTGTGTCCCTTCTGTGGCCCCGGGCCGTAGCTGAAGAGTTCCCGCCGGTTGCGCACCACCGTGTCGTCGATCCGTACGAGGGGCGACATCATGGCGGGCACCGGGCCGTGCTTGACGCATGCGCGATCCGTGGCGTGGCCGACCAATGAGCTGAGTGGAATCTGGTACACGCAGTACTTGGTGACAGGGGCTGGTGGGAAGAAATTAAAAAAGATATTTCGGTTGTGATTCTTCTGCTTTTCATACCTTACACATGGGTATAGCTTACCCTTTTGAATGGCTGCAGCTAAATGATTAGCTAAGGCTGGTTGACTACCGAAAATGCTCATTTCAATGGCCATGACTATACCATAGACAATGTATGAAATTGATATAGAAAACAGTTGCCACAACCTCCGCGAGCAATGTAACTTTTAATAAACCAGAAAATGCGTAACGCTTCTAAACTTGTGCCAAACTTGGGACATTTCAGAACCAACATTTACTTGTTCCTTTGCAATTAATCAACCCTCGATCGGGTACGGATTTGCAGATAAAGATGAAAGATTTGATATTACTAAAAGTTGTTTTGTTTACCTCTGCCCCAGTGGTGCTCCGCCTTCCCAGTAGTGGGGGTTGTGGGTGGGGAGAAGCTGATGGTTGGACTGGTGCTGCCGTTGTTGTTGTCCTTACAGCTGGAGATGGGGTCCTTCGCCGAGACGAAGTACAGGTCAAACTGGAGGGGGAAGAATTAGTATGTTATACATTGTTGTGTAAGTATGACACATCACATGGTAAAACTAGTCTAATTATCTTTATTCATATTGTCTCCGACCCTTAGGCGTCGCCAAAAGGTATATTTTGAGTAAGCCTACGAAATAATTGCTGTCGTAGAGCTTAGATATGCCTCCGCCTCTGAGGCGTCGCCAAAAAGCGCTGGCGTACCTTTGAGGTAACAAATAGAAGCATGGGCATGGGCATGCTGTGGATCATATCCCCGTTCACTAGACACGATTAGCAGACCTTAGAAATGCCTCCGCCCCTAGGGCCTCGGCAAAAATGGCTGTCGTACCTTAGACGTGACCAGTAGAAGCATGGGCAAGGGCATGCTGTGGACCAGGTTCCCGTTCACTACACAAGTTTAGTAGAGCTTAGAAATGCCTCCGACCCAGAGGCGTCGCCAAAAAGTGGTGACGTACCTTTGAGGTGACCAGTAGAAGCATGGGCATGGGCATGCTGTGGACCAGGTTCCCGTTCACTACACACGTTTAGTAGAGCTTAGAAATGCCTCCGACCCAGAGGCGTCGCCAAAAAGCGGTGACGTACCTTTGAGGTGACCAGGAGAAGCATGGGCATGGGCATGCTGTGGACCAGGTTCCCGTTCACCAGCAGGCGGATCTCTATAGCGTCGGGCGTGAAGGCCAGGATGTAGGGGAAGGCACACACTGATGGCGGGAAAACGGAACATTAAGTTTAAATGACATTTAATCATTCCAAACATTCTGTATGTTTTTCATCGCGAGGGTGGTTCACTTGGTGTATATCATGCCCTGGACGATGCGCTAACATACAATGTAGATGTTGGTGGAAGATTAAAGCCATGATCATAAAGGGAGGAGAAAGAAACTGAATTACAATGCTAAACTTTCTTCCAACCATCGCTCAGTCGGGAAGGGGGGGGGGGGCGATACCAACTTCCAACGACCTTTGACCCACTGCTTACGCGCAAAATTCCATGCACCTAGAGGATACCGTAGACCAACTTTTTAAAGCGTTGGATATGCAAAGCCTTCTGCTTAAACGACTTTTCATGTAAAATACAAATTAGACTCTCACCAACTCCATGAGGCTCGCTGTTCCAGCCGAACTCAAAACCATTGGTGGTCTCTTCTGCGTCAGACAGGGACTTCAACTGGCACACGTCTAAAGAGAGAAGTACAGTTCGATGAATGTCAGACACTCAAGTAAGAAGATACGCCAACTAGGAAAACCTAAAAAAACTGGATATGGTTTGGGAAACAGTTTTAGTCAGTATATATCCTCACCTTCTTTGCATTTTAATTCATAGTTAGAGGACAAAACTGCTAAGTGTCACTGACTAAAGGTACTTGATGCTGTCTGAAACGTCTGACCGCTTCCAAAATCATATCCCGTGGCTTGAGTAACTGCTACAATGTATTTGAGAAGCATACACTTATATATAGATGAACTGCAAACGTGTCTGGTTTGTAATCATTTACAATTAAGGTCAAGATTTTTCAATTGACTCTGTATACTTCATGTAATTTTCATTGAGCGTGAGGATGACGTGAACTTACGGTTGTAGCATAGCAGCACCTTGGGTTCTCCGTCCTCATACACGTCTATGGCATCTGTTAGTTCCACCTGTGGAAGAATAAAATATTGGGAGTGTCATTTGGGAGTTATAATGATGAAACGATGAGAACGATTAATCCTTATGTGTGTGACAGTTTAAATCATTAGCTTATAGTCAATAATGACTTAATACACGTAGGCGGTAACGGCCACAAACGGTCGTCGCCTTTCCGGACGGTACGGTCGTCGCCATATCGCTCGACCTGTTTATATAATATCCGAGAGTTTCATAAATTTTGGTGTTCTGACAAGAAGTAAAACGTGATCCAGAAAGAAATATTTCAACTAAAGTATCGTGATTAATGGAAACACATTATCGAGTAAAATAATAAAGGGCATCAACTCGACTTCAAACCCGAGTCACCCTCAACCCCCACCCCCCTTCAGCGATGCCCCAGTGGGGTATTTAGAGGTTGATATAAAAGAACAAGAAAATGCCTATATAACTACGTTAAGAAGCATCACGGTGAAGGCAGAGCTTGCTAATACATGTACATCTATAGTGACGGAGCGTGCTAATATACATAAAAAGGCCACGATCATTTTGCCAGGAGACAGCCTTTTACGAGATAAAAAAACTAGCCATGTCGAAATTGCATGAGCTAACTGACCTTATTGCCCTCCACCTGATGCAGTCTGTAGGTGTTCCCGTTCTTCTCGTTAACGATGTCGAACTGGTGTTTGTACCCGACACAGATCATGTTGTCCTGCCGTCCGCCGTCAACCAGCGTCACCACGCTCGGTACGTCGTTAATCGTCAGCTCCTGAAGCAAACATCTTCATGTTTAAAAAACATGATCCAATTTAGCTTCAGTGATCTCGATCTGATTTGGCTCTGGTGATCTACATCCATTTAAGTTCTACTGATCTTCATCCGGTTTAGCTCTGGTGATGTAGATGCAGTTAAAAGCTCGACCCGTTTTAGCTCTGGTGATCTGAATCCAGCTTAGCTCTGGTGATCTAGATCCAGTTTAGCTCTGATGATCTAGATCCAGTTTAGTTCTAGTGATTTCGATCCAGTTAAAAGCTTGAACCAGTAGAGCTGAAGAGGTAGTCTTCCACTGGTCGTGACAGATAAGATAGACGCTATGTACCATATCTATACAAAAGAACTTCCTGTAGCTTTTTTCACAAGCACAATCTGAACAGTGGAACACAGGTCAACATCCCATCCTAAGGACCGCAATCCTTTTTGGTAGCATGCATGTCAGGTGAGCGACACAGCCCGAATCACGGCTTCTAGCTCTAGCAAAGGAAGGGCCGCTAACCACATGCTATATAGGAAACTAAATTGTGTACCTCACTGCACTCTGGCACGTCGGCGTCGTCGATACGGTTTTAAGCAATTTGTGTTGTCAAATCGCAGGGCCGCATCCAGATTGCCAACTTCAGTGAGAAATCGGCTTAAGGAAACCTCTCTAGCTTACCCTGATGTAATTGAACCCCTCCACAGTGTCTGTGTCAGCTGACGGGTTCCACGCTGTCCAGGCCACGGAGTGCTTCCATGTCAGCAGCAGCAGCTTGTTCTTGATCGCCACCACCATGCGCAGGAAGCTTCCACCAGGCCGGCTCAGCGCGTACAGGTGGCAACCTGAGGGGTAGGGGATACAGTCAAGCTTTTGTATCTGTATCTAATGTATCTCTTAATTCCTTTTCTCGTTTTTACGCAATTGTATTGTTGCAGACTGTGAGGTCACGCCACAGCGGTAACGTCTCAAAACAGCTTGTTCTTAAGGCCACCACCATGCGCAGGAAACTGCCGCAGGGCCGGCTCAGGGCGTACAGGTGGCAGCCCGAGGGTACGTCGATGACAGGTAGGGCATTCCCGCTGATATAGTTCTAGGAAACAGGAGAATTTATAGGTGTCCGTGCGGATGTATATGGATTGGCATTTAAGGTGGTGGCTCCCTTGGGAGCGCCCATGAGCTGGTCCATGCATTATCCATGTAATAAAATGCCAACGTCATTTCAAAGGTCAAAGAAGATGTGAAAGAAGAAAAACGAGGAACCTATTGTTCGGTTTACCATATTCTGTGTGTTCAGTCATTTGTTCAACATCCCTGACAACTTAGATGTCACACTGAGGGCAACTTTCATTGGGGGACAAAACGTTTTGATTCGCAAGATCGCATCAGTTTTGCCGTTCCCGGAGGATGTCATCCATATTAACAATTAAGTTTGACCTAATTGACTAAAATGATATATAAAGAATCAAAACTGCAGGTCATGCCCGTACATCTAGTTTAAAAATAACGGCTGCTGTCATCCAATGCATGCAATGCTGATTGTAATATTACCTTTCGTTCTCTCCAGTCTGTGGTCCTTGCAGTCTGCTTTCGTCCGCACGAGGGCCTCGTTGTAGCCACCTTCAAAGTCCGACAAGCGAAAGACGTGGACTTTGCACTCTTTTCCTGTAGGAACGCCATGGTAATGTCAGCAAAGCATCTATATCAATTTATATTCAAGCAATGCAATGGTTGCTTACTTGTAAGAATCCACTAGATGATCTTACTATGCCAGTACAAAGAATATAATGTGACCAATTTACATTGTTGATTACCGTGTTGCCCATTCTTTCCCGATTTCATACTTTCTACTATCATCTTATGTATGATTTTAATAGCTTAGACTTACCTTTGTCTGCTCTGAAGAGCAGCAGCCCATGGTGCTCCACCACGCTCAGCTGTTTGATCGGCACCGACTTGTCAAACAGCAGTCTCGGGGTCGCCTCTTCTGTAGTACACAAGGGGCGTTAACATGACACACGATGCATAATCCTTAACATTGGAGTGTTACATTGCCTAGCATGTTATCATAGAAGCTCACCTGTATACCTCACAGTACAATGGTAAACTTTCTTACAACATGGATGAAATCATTAATAATGTGGTCGTATGATGTACGAAATTTCACCGAATCCTACATTCTACTTGGCAATAGCCATGTTTCTACCGTATACAGAAATTTGCATGAAGACATACTTCTCATAAAGGTTTAATACTCACCTTGTATGAGGAAACAGCCTGCCTCAGTTGAAACAACAAGACTCTCTCCTGTAGGGTTGTGCAAAATAGAAATGTTAGTTTGTACCCGAATCTGTCCACATGTAACTCAGTTGATACTAGCAATATACGAGGGCGCTTCAAAAAGTAATGTCACTAGTTTTATAACAGGCTAATTTTTTCCTCGAATGAGATGACATTTGGCACAAAGGTAAAGGTATATCTCCTCTTGAGATTAGAATATCTCAATTCGTTGTTAAAATTTTTATGAGCAACTGAGTTGATTTCAAGATAACCATACCCCTGGAAGTTTGTCAGAAGATCAGTTCCTCTAGATCTGACCCTTTTATAACTACTGTAGGAAGCCGAAATTTGACATGTATAATAACAAATATCTCTATAGGTCACATGCCAATTTTCCTTTCTGAACTCCCAGTGGTTCATCTTTTACAGCTGCTAGAAAGGAACGAGTTACTATATTACAGGCAGTTTGATTAACAGCCAAATACGTGGTTTATTTATCAAAGGTTTTGTAGGCTAATTTTCCATCAACCAAAAGATACGAAACTTGCCACAGTTATTGGTTGTTTCAAGACCAAGAAGTGTGCAAAGTTTGATTTCTTTCTTTTTATTGAAAAGTCCACTACATAAACTTAAATAAGCCTACCCCTGATTAACGACACTGATGACCGGGGTCATACCTCACTTCACCCAAGGAACGAAAAAAGAAAACATGATTGGATTTCAAAGGTAAACATTGGCATGTGCTTTATGAAGAAATAGAACTTGATACATGTGCAATTTCAGCTTCATACAATAGCTACAAGTGAGTCAAGTACATTGTCAATTGCATATTAATTGAACCTCAAATTTCTTTCGACGGGACAACAAGGGTGTGGTCAGCTAGAACTCAAGTCGGTCACTCATAGAAATGTGAACAACAAAGTGAGCTATCTCAATCTCAAAAGGAGATATGGCTTTACCTTTGTGCCAAATTTCAACTCATTCGATGAAAAAATAAGCCTGTTATAAAACTAGTGACATTACTTTTTGAAGCACCCTCGTACTACACATGTACTACTTAGCCGGAATTCCTATGCACATTTTAGAAGAACCACGCATTGAGCACGTTAAATATCCCACCACACTTATCGATGTGAATACATGTAGTGGTCCACACTGCCGTAAGTAAATAAAACGCCCCAGTATAGTTTTATGCAGTTTGCACTTGCATAAACTGGTGTGGTACCGAAAATTTGTTGTCTTCCAAACAAACAAACGAGAGAACATGGTCACCTACCCCAGGAGTCCCCGCACAGAACCTGGTGGGGGAAGTCGTAGTGCAGAACTTGTGGCTCCCACGGCTGAAAGGGAAGGCAAAAACAACAATGATGTAACTCTTTCCGTTCATGAGAGCCATGAGATGATAAATATATATGTAAAGCCGCACATGCCATTTTTTTCTCTAGTGACGCGAATGGTTCCTGCTTCTTTTATGCCAGGAAAACTATGGAATAAATCATGAATACTTGTTGAACATGAAGAATATATACAAGATTGACTTAAAACACAATAGTTACAGAAAGGCATTGATGGAAAGTTCTACTAAAATAAGATGAACTCTGACCTCTCGTTTCGACAGCAGTCCAGTCGTGGCCATACTGGTCGGCGCGTCTCCCTTCACTATTGTGTTCAACTTTAGTTCCTGGGGTTTGAACATACACGGAGTGCAGTACGTTACCATCAATATGACAAAAACATACTCACACATATCAACTAACATGCTTGAGCTGTTATTGTGTGAATCTGGTTTAGAAACGTCATGTACGTCCATACATAAATCTGTAGAAAGACGGTGTAATGACTGATTGATACCCAGATTTATAGATGTATTCGTAATTTTAAATTGTATTCGATGATTGTATTTTAATAATTGTACTTATTGATATGTATGTATGTATTCATGTGTGGGTCACGACTCCAGCATACCGCTGCCTGTGTCCCACGTGTATTGTATCGTTTGCAATTTCAATAAATCAAATCAAATCGAATCAAATCAAATCAAGCCATGATGATGATGGCGATGTTGATGATACTTACATTGATCATGATGATGATGATTACGAATTATTAAGAGCGCCAGAGAATTTTGAGAACGGGTATAGGCGGCTATGCCCAACTTACTATGAAGGGGTGTTTTCGTCTTACCTGTCCTACTCTAAGAAATTCTGCTTGGCGCGCCTCTTCCTTCTTCTTGGTCTTGATGGACGTCACAGTCTCCGGAATCACCTCAGACAGAGAGCGAAGGTTGAGCGGACTCTGGGAGAGACGATACGAAGTAGTCGCCATATCAGAACATGTTAACGCGAAACATGCAACCAGATATTTTTGGAGCTTGTGGGTGCATGTAGCATTAACTCTAATAATTCCACCGGGTGCCATAATACCGCCACAGATGAGGAAAAACATCACTATAGAGGCCTCCTCAACATTGTCTTGAACAGCTAAATAACTGAAGTGTACATATCTCAGCAGGATAACTGATACCGCAATGGTACATTTTATTTAGATAACTTTGAATTCATGCAGTTTTCTCAAGTGGCTGTATTAGTATTATGGTACCCAGTGGAATTATGAGAGTTGATGTTAGATATTCAAAACAAAACGATGTTTCAGCTGCTTTTTGCCAGCTGCCCCGGTGAGGATAAGAGAGATTTGCTATCCCTTGCGGCAATGATGACAACTTTTTTGAAGTCAAGAAAGATCATTGGTGTACCCGGATGGTGTACCCATTAGAGTATCCAAGCAAAAAATCCAAGCATAAATATTCAGAGTATTCTCAGACAAAGTTTACCACAAAATCCCCACAAAGTTGTAGCTTTATAAAAGGCGCGCCTCTGCAGTTGGAGCCGCCACAGAGCAGTAACCTACGAGAGGGCAATGGCTTAAAGATCAAATTATCGGTGAGAATATTTGTAGCAGCGGGATGCAGCAGATGCTCGGTTACAACCTGTCCATGGAAATATAATAAACTGCCAAGATTCACTCCGAATTATAGCCTCCGGCCGCAGCAATTTTGGGTTTTAACGTTCAAAGGACACATCAAACGGCTGGCATCCTCTCGGTTTCTTTCAAGTTGCGCAGATTTGCGCAAACGTGTCCTTTGATATTTAAACTGTTACATTTGAGAGAGTCACGATTTTCTTCTGGACTTTGAAGTAAAGGCGTTGGATTATTGACTTGAAGAAGCGGTTATGTCGGCTTTAAAGAGGAACTAGAAAATTAGCTGTGAGTGAATGACCCTCACGTCAAAGCACCGACGTCTGGTGAACCTTAGTGAACCCATTTTAATGAGGCCAGGAGATAAATGGCAAGAAATGGAAGGGAATCATACGCATTAAACCTTGATAAGTCTTTCAAAACAACGCACGACATATCTTTCATGTTCACGAAAGCGTGCAATGGCCATTTAATCATAAAACCGCCTTCTAAAGGTCGTTGACTCCACAAGGCGAAGTCATGTTCTATTTTTCTGTAATGACTTTCACAAGGAATTCCACGGACACTTTTAGAAGACCGATGAGATTAAAAATTTTGATAGATCCTTGAGCTGAACTGTCGCTTTCGGTGAACTCCAAGGTCTTATGATGACCTATATTTCAATGATCATTCATTCGTTGTCAATGACTTTTCCGTAGCCAATTCACCATTCCGAAGAGGACTGCCTGTACCACTTTAAGTATACAGACTGTGCTAGTAGTAGTCACTGTTGATGATCGAGTGGAGGAAAACCGTACTTCAGGTTAATCTAGTGGGCTGATCTTGACAAATCTTCACACGCCAGAGCGGATTTTAGGAAGTTCTCTTGTACGTCGATAGGCGTCGATAGGCACGGTACAGGTGACAAGTACATCGGCCTCGACCTAATTGTTTTTATCTCGACGCCAAAGAAGGCAATATATTCCCCTGCTTCAGATAGTTACATGTGCATCGGCCTTGAACTAATTTCTAACTATACCAAAACGGCAAAAATAAGGCGTCTTTAGAGAATTCGACATATGTGCAAATATGACATTTAGTTACAGGGCATTCTATTTGGTTTTGCAGAAGAAAGTCAATTCCTGGCGTAAGGCACAGTACTGAAAAATGTATATTCCTCATGCGTTTAAAACAAAACAAAACAAAAAACAAAACAAAAATACCCAGAGAGTAACAGCATGTCGTATTCGCACAGCTGTGGCATTCCGGTCTTGTTTGCCGTTTTAGTACCATTAGAATTAGATCAAGACCAATGTACATTTAACAAATTAAGGCTAAGTCAAAGATATCTTGCCTTTTTAGCATCAAGATGACAGAATTAGGTCGAGAGCGACGTACTTGTCACCTGTATCGTGCTTAGAGACGTCTAGAGATGTACCAGGGAGCTGCTCTCGCGTGTGGAGATTTGTCAAGATCAGTTCACTAAATAAACCTGAAGTGTTTTTTCCTCTACTCTAATATCAACTAGGGCGACCAGCGCGGTCTATATTTCTTCAAAGACCAGCGTTTGTTAGGCGAACCTATAGCTATATTCTTCACGACACTCGTTCCAACATATGTGTATGTTTTGCCATTGTTGTGACTTGTAATAAGCTCCACTGTGCAAAAATGCAAATACAGTAAAGGTCTTCATTCATTCATTCATTCATTCATTCATTCATTCATTCATTCATTCATTCATTCATTCATTCATTCGCCTAAATTAATGCGGCCAGATGCTATGATTTGGAGCGAATCTTGGCAGTTAATTATATTTTCAGAGCCCGGTTGTAACCGAGCATCTGCTGTATTCTGCTGACAAAAATATTCTCACCGATAACTTGATCTTTAAACCATTTCCCTCTCATAAAACACTGCCCTGTGGCAGTAACTCCAACGGAGGAGGTGTACTATTTATAAAGCTTCAAACGTTGTGGTTTTTTTTAGAATACTCTGAATATAATGAATACTTTATTGAAAAGTATTGCTAATTGCAGGTAACATGAAAGGGGACAAACAAACGAATAGTGTAGAACAGTATAGAATATGTCTACTCTAGTCTAAAAGCTAGATATGTACGTGAAAGAAGCTGTCCATTGTATATTTTGCTATTGTTCAGTATGCTTTGTAGTATTCCTTGTTTGAAATCCTGGATTGATATTCTAACATAGAGGAAGAGGATGTAGGGGCCTCATCGAGATGATTGCAATAGTAGATCACAGAGTTGTTGGCTTTGATATTTCATTCAGATCTCCAATCGTTTGATCATGATTAAAGACATTCCCCGTGCGGAAGTAAGCTTTGTACAGGAGATCGTCTAGGCGACAATTACCGGTGATCAAAATGATCACAGTCAGGAAACAGGAAACCCGGAGCTTTTTTTTAGTCTTCTACATTCCCACTACAGTATGTAGGAAGGATTTCCTGGCTGTGATCAAACCTTCGGATGCATTAGACCGTCATCTGAGAAGATTTTGGGCAAAGCCTGGGCACTACAGCAATTCAAAGCGTGCTGTATTTGTTATTTTGACCATTCTTTCAGAGTTTTCTTTTATCCAAACCTTGTGTGAGTAACAACCTGCCTCCGTTGAAACAACAAGACTCTCTCCTGTAGGATGGCATTAAATACAATTTCAAACGTGCTGTATTGGTTATTTTGTTGAGCATTCTTTCATAGTTTTCGTTTATCCAAACCTTGTGTGTCATCGTCATGGCAATGCACTGAGGAAGACGACATAAAACATCGTTTACACATCTGCAGAGGAATAAAATGGCGTTGTGTACCAAAGAAGAACATGTTGAAATCTGACCTTGCTGATCTCCTGCATGTACTCCTGGTGCAGATTCTTGATCAGCATATCCATCGTTCTCTGTCTCTTCTCGGCAAACGCTGGAGTGTTCAGGGCGGCTTTCTCTCCGTTAATCACTGAAACAGGCGACAAACACAGCCGTACGTTAGCAATACGTCCCAGGGGAACTGGTGATAATTGGTCTCCTTTCATCTGTTTCTTATTTGATTTTGGAGGCCAATATCCCTATTATAAGACTTCATTGATTACCACCACCCCTCCTTGTAGACAATGTGTTGTAAACATCTCGAACAATTGCTTGGAATACGTTTTTTGCACATTATCATATAGCCAGGCGCCGCGGACCAATCAGAAGGCCCCGTTCCATGTTGGTTGTGACGCCGTACACATAGATTCATGCAAGGCAGGTGTGTATCGCTCCTTTGATTGGTGAGAATGAATCGACACCGGCACCGGTGTCGATTTGCATCGACACCGGCACCAGTACCGGTGTCGATGCATTTTGACCAATCAAAAGCAGAAAGAAAGTAAGGTATATGCAGGTATTGGCCAATAAAAAGGAGCGAAACATATACCAGAGCAGAGAGAATAAGTACAGACTGCAAAGGGGAATGGTTCCTTCTAACATTGATAATGAGTTTTGTTGTTCTAAAAAGCTTAGCCTGCAATGTTTCGAATGTTTTCTGTGGAAATTTTGGTTTCTGTAATCTCCTTACACATGTATGTACCAAAGAGCAAATGTGAATTTTCAGAAATTCGACAAAGGAATTCACACGTATCGTGGGATCTATGCGTCATACAGGAGTTTGCAAGTTTGTGTAGGCTATATGATGATAACGTTAATGACCCGCCTGTTCCTCGGTGTACATGGTGTCATAACGCCTGGTCCTTTGATATAACCACCTCATAAAACCACCTCGTTCGCTTCGCTCACATCGGTGGTTTTATTCGGTGGTTATAGCAAAGGACCAGGCGTTATGACACCATATACACCTCGGGGCGGGTCATTAACCCTAAATTATCACCCCCCGCAAAAAGGTATGAAACGTTCGAATATGGTTTGAAGCATTTAGCTGTATGGCGACGACTGTTTGAAATGGCGACGTGACCGTTTAAAATGGCGATGAACATTTAAAATGGCGACACTGTTTAAAATGGCGATTAACATTTGAAATGAAACCATTTAAAATGGCAAAGACCATCTGAACTGGTGAGAACCATCTAAAATGGTGACGACTGTTCGAAATGACAATTACCGTTTCAAGTGGCGACGACCATTTGAAATGACGGCGACGACTTATGAAACGGACACTCACATAGGCGCATGAACCTAATCAAACCTGACGAAACTCACATTTGACAAGCAGAAACTCCCTGAACTCCTGTAGATCCTTGAAGACCGGCGGAGAAGGTAGCGGAGGGTAAAATAAAGGCACTGATTCCTCCGAGAACACCGTTAGTCTGGGGAGAGGAGAGAGGGAGATCATCGTTACAACATGGGAAACGATCCTTCAAATACTTCAGATTGAAAGGGAGTATGAGTAACAAAATTATTTGTACACAGCCAAGCGTTTTATTCATGGACTTAGTAAACGACTTTTTGGTAACTGTCTATCACCATCCTCACGGACTATGGGTCACTCCTACTCTTCTCGATAAGTGTATTTTACGTGTTCTTTTACGTGAATAATGTCGATGTACAATTACATATCAGGCGTGCAGTAATGAAAATGTATAAATTTCTGTAGTTTGGTAAGTCCAGGCTCTCCTACCTATAAGATTCGTTTCTTCTGTCGAAAGTGACCAGAGCAAAAATGTCTGTACAAGTGAGTTAAGGAATATATTGGAAATCATTATTTAGGTGTGAACGCATGTGGATGCATGTGCCCTCATACATTGTTACCATTTCCACAAGTCTTTGGTTATACAATCCGTTCGGTACTTGGCCTTGGGTAACCTCTCATATTTAAGCAAAAACAAAAATACACCGTTGGCGGGTTGCGGAACATGTGAGACTGATTTCTTATAGTGATGTTAGGATACAAAAACTACTGGAGAATTTTCTGGGCTTTCCAGATTTAATAGATGCTCTTTTAGAGGTTAATTCGATTCATCATCATCATCATCATCATCGGTCGGCTGCGGCGCAGGCGACTGTAAGTTTCTTCCAAGACTTTTATTCGATTGCTTGATGTAAATTGCATTGTGTCAAGGGTCAACCTCCATTGACAAACACCAGTAATTTACACTCAAGCGAAATGTCGAACCCGAAATGTGAAAAAGGTGGACGTTTTTGTCTAAGAGAAACTTAGAAATACTATAGCTAACAGTGGTAAAGGATACGAGTGAAGTGAGACTTGAGCATGGATGGTTTGAAGGACGGCGTCTCGTCTTCCTCATCTTCCATCTCCTGGTACACGATACACACGATGTCGTTTCCGATGTGTCTTTTTCTCTCAACCTGACAAATACATAATTAATGATCAATCTCTCAATCAATCGATCACTCATTTGATCGATCAATCAGCCATCTCTAGATCTTGGAACACGATTTACACGATATCATTCCCGATGTGTCTTTCTCCACATCGAAAATAGATCAATCAATCAATCACTCAACCAATGAATTGATCAACCAATCAATCAATCAACCAATGAATTAATTAACCAATCAATAAACCAATAAACAGGTAGATAGATCAATCAATGGCCCTTATATAATACACGAATACTTAGGAACCCATAACCAACTAACCACCGAAATGAATTTGGACAGCCCGGTGGACAAGGGATGCCTAAGGGACTTTATTTAATATATAACGTACACTTAAAAAGTTATTTAATGTGCCTTGTGATGCATTATCTATTTTCATATATCTTGAACCTTAATTCAAAGTTAGTCGTACCTGTTGTCTGTTGTCTTTGGAGTAGGGAAGAGCGGTAGAGACGTGAAACATGATCTCGTGACCCTGGTACACTGTGTAGACTGACTTGATGCCTGTTGTGTTATCTGTGATCATGGAAAATGATGATGGAAAATGAATACATATTGTAGAAGCATAACATCTAAAGAAATAACAAGGTATAAAAAAGACTTATGTCTTCCAGTAAGATTATATCAAAACTCACATGCACGTACTATGTACATTCCAAACAGAGGTTCGGCGCTGGCTGTTTTTTGACATGTTTTAGGCCTTTTTTTGTCGGGCTTGATATTTTGCACCATTTTCTTCATTGCCAATCGGAAAATAACACAGCCGGAGCCAAACCTTTGCATTGAGAGTACGTTCTGTGTATAAAATGTAAAGGCACTACT
>NC_049986.1:19447969-19462060 GCF_000003815.2 Branchiostoma floridae | reverse complement strand
ACTTACTTTTTGTATCAAGGCCCCCGCGGGTACCTGTCCCATCGCTTTTAGCGTGATGTCTTCACCAAGAATTTGCACAAAGTTGTCGAAATTGTCGCTTCCACATTCTGCAAACATAAAACAGAAAAAGGGAATTAGTATAAAGAATGGTCGATCTTTTTTTGTACACAGTTATCTCAAAAACCTGTACGTCCCTGTTATTTGGATGTTCCACATAAAAGGGTGAGTCGCAGCACACTAGGCATAACCTGCTTAGACCGGACTGCACGTTTTGATCCAATCTCACCGTGAAGGACCCCTATTCCTATCAATACGTGTAGTGGGTTCTCTAAAGGTGTGGTTCTCTTCTAATATGAAAACTCTAGCTTCACGCCCGAACCGCAGTTCAAGTACACATGAATTATCACTTGAGTCGAATGAGATAACAGGTTTTATGTGCCTTTCGGAAAGTCAAAACATTGGTGCCTGATAGGGATACGAACCCAGAACCTTTAGATACTAAGTAAAAACACATTTGGATGAACAAAGAAGCGCAGTTACCGTTACTGAACATCTCGTCGTCCGTCGTCTGGCCCGACTTGGCGTACAGAACCCCGAACTTGAAATTCACCGCGCCCTGAAAGACGAAGTATAGATACAACAGATGAGATCAGGGATACTTTCTGATAATTTCTCAGAAGATTCTTGATAGAAAATCGATGTCCAACATAAAATAGCTTAAAGCAACCTTGAGATGTGAAGCCACCGTCATTGCAAAGGAGTTATTTGGTGCGATACAATCTTTATTATCTAACTCAACCAAGATAAAGGATCGTATTGCCTAATAAACATTTAACATCAACTGTCTTTAGTTGGTAGGTAGTAGACTTATACCGGCACAAAACGACCGACTAAAAAAGTAGAACTAGAAACAGTGAACCATAAATCATCAGAGCAAACTGTCCATTTCAATGTATATCATGGGTTGCTGTCCATGTTGCCAACGGTCTAGTTCATTAGAAATATCACTCTAACAATTCATGGTCCAACCATAAGAATCGATGAGGCCTAAACCTACCGTAGCCCACAAGTAAAAATTTAAACAACTACTGTAGCCCAGAGTAAATGTCTCCTTACCTCCTGTTCTTCCAGCTGCAGCAGATCCTGTAGGGTGCCAAAGAGAAAACAAAACATTATGTCACTGACACGCACATCAAAATTGACATAACAGTACTCTACGAGTATAGACTATACACATTCTGTGGACTTCAATGATTAACTACTTGATGTACGACACTTGGCACAAGACAGATAAAACAGCAATCAAAGAGGTTTAGATAGGGTCAATTCACGCCCGTAACTGACGTCACCGATACAGTAAAAGGACAAACGGTCAAAATACGTCAAGGGCGCGAAATAATCGATGGAAGATTCTTGACCAAGGTCAGCTATATCAAATTGCATTGTCTTGTTCTCAGTCCAGTAAAAAGAACTTGCGGTGTTTGGATGCCACTGCCGTAGCCTAGCTAGTTCAGATTATGACTTTTCCAAGCTGGCAATAACGAATGCAATTGCATAGCATAACAGTTCAACAAAGCCAATTCTCTCTATCCCTGTCTCTCTCTCTTGTCTCTCTCGTCCTTTATAGGTATGCAATTGTATCAAACAAGACTTGACCAAAGAGCTGGCATGGTTTGTATGGATATCACGATTCTAGCCCAATAAAATGGATCACTCTTACAAATTGGCAATATCGACGAATGCCAGGAAGTATCAATGTCAGTTGTATGCAATCTTATAACAGGGGTTTAAAGAGTTAGCATTATGGACGTCACTATAGCTATTCTAGGCTTGTAAAAAGGACCACTTTTGCAATAGCAATTAGAGAATGCACGACAAAATGCATAAAAGTTCAACAAAGCCAATTGAGTTTCCATCTCTCAACTGTAGGCAATTGATCAAAAATAAAGCTATCATTGTTTGTATGAATGCCACGAGTCTAGCCCAGTAAAAAGAATCCCTTTTCCGAACTGGCAATAACTAATGCGACGGAGTACCCATAACAGTTGAGCAGAGTCAACCGTATACAATTGTAACAGTTCAAAGTGCTAGCACTGTTTGTATGGATACCACTATTCTAGCCCAGTAAAAAGGATTACTTTTACGAACCGGCGATAAAGAATGCGACGGTGTATCCATAACAGTTGAGCAAAGCCAGTCGTATGCAATTGCAACAGTACAAGCCTAGGGTTGAAATAGCTATTATGGTTTGTATGAATATCACGATTCTAGACTTGTAAAAAGGAATTGCAATATGCAAGGTAGTATCAAGAACACTTTGAGACTTTGAGTGACGTTATTTAAAAAATAGCACGCCACTAATCTTCCTGGACTTCATACAAACAATGACGTACATACCAAACATCAAATATTTACGTACATGTCGATTAAAAGACGGTCATTCCATTAATGTGTACACAATGCACAGAAGTCAATGAAACATCCCAGATGTTTTTTTCTGGTTGAAGACTTGAAGAAATAATAATTATGCAAATGTACTGTACAAGGCGTCAAGGCACTGGCTCGTTTTGTATGGATGTCACGACTGTGGCCAGGATAAAGAATTGCAGTAATGGAGTGGTGATATTGAATGGAAAGGAGGATCTATGACACTTGACCGGGGCCACTCATGTTATTGCATCGTATACTTGCAGCAAAGAAATGTTCCGAACAACCAATATCAAATGCAAGGGAGGATCCGTAATAACTGACCGAGACCAGTCATACAATTGTAAAGCAAAATGCTTCACAAACGAGCAAGTGACGACTGGAGTGCAGTAAAATGAATTACTGTTTCTCATGCCTCCATTTCACTAGACGGTGATCACGATGCGACCCCACTGCGACCTAAACTGTTTTTGTGGAAAATTACTTCATAATTGGAATATATCATGCAAAGCTTAATAAATAGATAATTAAATAAATAAAAGTATAAAAGCATGTCTGACTGACTTTGACTTCATTTGGATCCACATAAAATATTGCGACTGAAAATACAACGATACGCACAAAGCATTTCCATCGATGAAATTCATTGAACGCTCTGTCAGATTCAAGCGAGGTCGCCTTTGTAGTGGCATTGGGTTATAACATGTAATATTGAATGCAAGGGAGCGCCCATGACTGATCAAGGCCAATCATGCAATTGTACTGTACAGGACTCAATACATCCAGTGAATCGTGTACAGTCCTCAGTATTGTTACGACTGTAGCTCAGTAAAATGGATTACTCTTTCGAAATGGTGGTATCGAATGCAAAGGAGCATACATAACAGTTTTCCAAGGCCACCTTGATCTAATCTAGATCTAGAACTAACAATTGAATTAGTATCGGTGTCATGGCCGCAGGGAAGAGAATGAAATATTTTTCCCAATCGTTATATTTATCAAACTCATAACACTTGACAAAGGGGAACCTACGTAAGCTGTGTACAATTCCAGTGCACATGGGAAAACTGCACCCTTACAAAGGCCTTGAAAATGCATTTTTCTACAAAATGGAGTGTGTATGCCAGTATGAAGGGTTCGTTAGAAAGTAATGTTATGACTGATATCTCTGAATTCACGAAACTTGCCTGCGGCCACTTATGTAAAATTGTGCTCTAAAAGGTTTAATTTCAGTATGCCTGGGATGCAGCCAAGTATAGACTTTCAGATAGTAGTATCGAATAAAGACGTGAATATATTGGAATTGGGACCAGGGTTAATGAATTGGATCTTTCAGAGTTGAAACTTGACAAAGGATTTTGCAGCCCAGCACATTTCTTGCATTAGCGAAGGCCGATAGGTCACATGCACATGCACTGCACTGCAGCTATAGTGATTTACCATTGAAGTAACAATTGCAACCCATTGAGATGGGCAATGAAGACTCAACTTGTCCATAAAAGGCAATAGTCTACATCCAAGGGGAAGGTCTATATCACTCCTGGTTGTACGTTTACACTCTGAACAGTTAATTAGACGGAGTAGTCAATGTATTGGGTGGGTACCGGTACAGAAAATTCAGTTACATGTACGGTCCTAGTCCAATGGATCAGGTCCGGGTCCGGACTTGAACCTAAACCTAATTATCTGTGAAAACTTGTGAATGGGCGATACTCAGAACAATGGTCCATTTTGCTGCGAAGGATTCTGTTTGGTAAAGTATCCGACGTCTACTGGCGTTTTAAAATCCCATCTTCATGAATACAACACTAATTGTAACTTTGACTGTAGATGCTGTGACTGTATATGTTGCTCTTGCTCTTTTCTTTGAGCTGTAAGCCGCAAAACACGTGAACGCATGTCGGTATGATCTGTTAATTTTCACTGATTTTTTTTCAGGTTTGGTTTTCTGCACCGGTCCAACAATAAAAACCGGTTTTGTACCAGTACTACCCGACCCTAATTGAGAGCGTAATCGCCAACGTGATTAATGCGTTTGGAAATCAGATAACACAAGGGCATTTCTCAGGACAGACAATCATTGCAATGTACTGTCCTGATCAAAGTGGTCTGTCGGTAATTGCATCAATGCACGTCTGTATGAATACGGCGCACAATCCATTATCTTGGTCGGTCGTAGCTAACATCGTTGGACACTTCTACAGTATAGTAGAAACCCCTCGTGTTTTTAGATTAAGATGTATTGAACTTGCAAACAATACAATGCATGGCAAACTCAGGCAGCTTAGCTGATATTGGGTGCTAACACATAAATACATTTGAACTTCTCATTTAATACAAATGATTAGCTCAACTGGTTAACGTATACTTCAAATGAAACAATACGATGAAGCCAAAAGACAAACCTCCTTGAGTAGAACATTTAGTCAAACTTGATATATAGACAGGATCGACGCACCAATGGTCTTCCAATTTATAGCAATCTATAGACGTCAGAACTTGTACATCACCAAGAAACAAAATCTTAAAACACTCTAATAAAGTATGTCAATAGACAAAACATACCTTTTGTATTTCAGCACTTAATATTTCTTTTGGTCCTCTCTCCATCTTATCTAAAGAGAAAGAGCTGCAAAGGTAATTAGAAATACAGAATGAGTAAAACAGATTGATGTATATTAGGCATACAGTTCTGTTGATTGAGATCATTGTCGGGGAATTTGACATTATTTGCACTTTTTTCATTAAGCGATACAATCTAAGATGCGCCAGAAGATATCAGTGGAGACACCATCTGTTGAATGATGTAATTTTGACGGCATCTGGTTGGTCCTGCATCTTTGAATGGTCATCAGATGGTCTTAGCCGCTTGTTTTGCTTATAATGAATTGTTTGCAGACCTGTCAGAGGAAACCGTGCAAGGCTTAGGTCCCAAATGATAGATAGATCTCACTCACCTAAGTATAGACTTGATAGACAATGGCTTGCTACAGTTGTAGGGAAGGCAGAGCTTCTGTGTTCCCTAGGGAGGAAAAAGAACACATTGTCAGTTGGGTTTGTGTTGCTACAGATCATTTTCAAAGAATGTCATTGTTTTATTGAGGCAAATTGTAGTGATAAATTAATTTCCGAGATAATACAGCAACCGGTCTGCTAGATACTTGTTGTGTGCTTGATTATTTGCTTGCTTGTATATTAGTTGGTATTGGCTTTCTATGGACCATTTCTCCACAGAGTGGCGCTGTACTGTGGCACGATGTGGCTTGAAAAATAATGGTGATTGACATGTGCTGTTTGTTTGTTTGTTTGTTTATTTGTATCTTACCGTTTTTCTCCAGATAATGGCCCTGTACTGTGGCACGTTGTAGTTGTAAGTTTGAAACATTAAGGTTGTGGTGATATGGATTGTTTGTACATGTGTTGTATGTTTGTTTGTTTGTTTATTGCCGTTTTTCTCCAGAGAATGGCCCTGTACTGAGGCACGTTGTGGTTGTACAGGTAAGTTTGGCACGTTAAGTTTGTAATGATGTGGATTGTTTGTACATGTATTGTATGTTTGTTTGTTAGTAAATTATAGTATATGTACAACTTTGCGTTTACTACCTTCTGTACCAAACTGACTGCATTTAGCCCCAATGGGGCATGAATATGCAATAAACTTCATTGTCATTGTCATAGTCATTGTTTATACCGTTTTTCTCCAGAGAATGGCCCTGTACTGTGGCATGTTGTGGTTGTAACGGGTTGTTTTTAGAGGATTTGTTTGTTTGGATTTATATCTAATGGTGTAGATCTGTTGTTTGTTTGTTTGTTTATTACCGTTTTTCTCCAGAGAATGGCCCTGTACTGTGGCACGTTGTGGTTGTTGGCATCGGTGAGCACGATGGACAGGAAGAACGGGCTCCTATCCTCGTCCAGGCCCACGTAATTCTGGTGAACTGCAAAGGGTGCAAAACAAGATCGTGCAAAGTGAGATATAAGACTACGGAACATTTTCTAAAAGGAAGATGTATCTTATTATAGAAATCGCTAAACTTTCTTTCCAACACTGAATTGATACAGGGACTTACCCTAAATTTTCGGTCAAACTCCGTCTATAAAATTTAGGGTAAGTCCCTGTATTAATTCAGTGTTGGGGAGAAAGTTTAGCATTTTCTATAATGTATTCATCCAACACAGATGATCTTTCATGCGAAGCTGGATCTGTTGTGTTGTCACCATAAAATGGCAATGATAAACATATCTCGGTCATTGGAACGCTAATTTCGAAGGCGAACAGTGCTAGTTTTACAGCTTGGGCATATATAGATCACACAATACAATAGTAACAGTAGCATCCCTAGTTTCTATTATTTTGGAGTTTCAACTGCTTTAGGCAATCTTCGTGTGATTCGGAAACAATACGGCTGCTGACCTTTGCCCAGGAAGTACTTGAAGTACCATCTGGTCTGGCACTCTGGGTTCTCCAGGAGAGCGATGTTCGAGCTTCCGGTTCCGCCCGATAAGGCCTGGAGAGTGCAGGGAAACAAAAAAAATGTGTTAGGTTGGTACAATATTTATCTCTGTGTACCAGTATATAAAATACTTCACGTTTGGGACGGCATTGCCAGCAGCCACACCGTGCTGCAGTGTGGAATAGAACCAGTCAGTATTGCCCTGAGGAAGGTGACAGGCAGCCACCGAAATGTTGGATGGTGCTGCAAAGGAATTGGTTCTGAATAAAGAACCTTATATCTCATTGATTTTTCCAAAGAGAAAAAAAATGAGATAGAAAGTCGGCTGGTACAGATAAGCACGTGGATCATGGTTTTCTCGTTTCTATGTGTGGATGGGGATTTCTGGTCACAATAGTTTAGGCTATTCGCTTACATAAAATCACTTAAAACGCTAATCAAATTAATGTTGATTATTAAGTACAGTATTGGATGATGTGAATAAGTAGTGTACTGGGACAAAGGTTTAAATATAGAAAATGGGTACAGGGTTTTCTGGTTTTATCTGTGGTGGTTAACCATACCTTAAGTCATACTTGGTGATGATATATATATTTCAAGACCTTAACCTTAGACTTAAGGGCATGGATGAATATTGTAAAGCGTTGGGAGGTGCAGATGTGTCCTGTGCATGCAGATAAGCTGTAGTCAGTTCGGTTCAGATGGTGCCTTATTTATCATTACGATTCTATCAGGCTGAAGGAAATCTTCTTCCCTTTTTTGGGCATGGATTGTACATTCTCTCATACATGAAAATTGTCATGTAGCTATAAAGCTAAATAGTATATGTAGCTGGAACAGACAGACTTCGGCGCCAAGCATAGATGCTTAGATGCGTATACCTAATGAGCTATGATGAACCAAATGAATCCGTCCCGAATAACGACATTAGATGCTGTACGGAACTGTCAGGGGACATTCGCTACACTCCCTGACATCACTCGTTACGGTGGTATGCTCAGGTAATCTACGTAAAAGCCTGTGTACAGCCGGGAGGACAATATCAGTATGCAATGAATGCAATAGGTAGCCCGGTTTAACTTGGGATTCCAGGGATATAGTTTTTCTTAAATCATAATTACAGGTAGTATTACAGTTTTGATGTTTTTCCTTCAATGACATGCAGTCCAAATCACACCTGGCAGCAAATAAGAAAATATGATATATACATGAAATATGAATGCTACCTGATTTTATGTCCAAAAATTAAATGAGGAATTTAATTGATGTACCATTACCGTAGGATTCATATCTACTGCATGAATATATAAACATACATGTTCCAAGGTTGCATTTCTCGTAGAATATTCAAGAACAGACATGCTACATGTATAGTGTACATGTAGCTCTCAACAAATGGCGTCGCGCAAAAACCCCGAAACGTTCAAATGAGGAAAAATATTTAATGGTTGCATCCAACGTATATCATAATAATAGAGGCATTTCGTATCTATTAGCATCAAAACCTTTCCTGAGTTGGTAAAATACAATATGAATATCAGGAATATATAGTTTTCTAAGTAAAAAATGGAACTCATCGGAGTCCAATTTTTTGGTTATCTAATTTCTTGACTTCAACAGCATGCTAAACTACACCTGCCAGCAAATGCATTATCTGTTCTCATCTATTCACCAGCCAACATGACGCAATACACTCAACAAACCAAGTCACGTTCTGTCCCCATATATCAGACATGTACACACGTCACTTCTGACACTGATATCTGGATGTGCCAGACACACCCAACTTTCATAGTGGTTATGCAGCTATAAAATGACGTGAATCTATCATCGTGTAAACTACACCTGAATGGTACCCCCCCCCCCACCCCACCCCACCGTAAACGTGATCTGGCCTCGTGACGTTGTCTTGATGCAAATGTCAAAGACGAGTTTCATGAATATTGTATGAATCACGCGTCGATCAGAATCAATATATGACATATTAAGAAAGATTAATTAATGGATGTGATTTTGGATTGAGACTATGAAATGACGATTTGTATTTGTATGAATACCTTGTTTTTGTTATATATGTACGTGATTTTGGATTGAGATATGAAATGACGATTTTGTGTTTGTATGAATGCCTTATTTTGTTATTTATGAATGTTGTATCCTTTATCCCTATTTATAATTTCAATATCAAGCTCTTCATATCACATACATGAATTTTATATGGGCAATTTCTTAAACAATTTTCCATACCAGATATAACTAAGAGCAAGATTTGGCAGTAGCATCGACTTTCTTAATTTCACCCGTTGCCATAATAACGCCACGTCAAAAACATTGTTGTAAAGGCCTTCTCAAGATTGTCTTAAACACCTAAATATCCGAAGTGTATATACCTCAGGATTACTGAAGCTGCATTGGTACGCCTCTTTAAATCACTTTGGATGTTTGTTTTTTCTCATGTGGCGGTATTATGGCATCTGGTGGTATCAAGTTTAGTTGTTTTTTTGTATTCGATTTGCACATCATTTTGTATTATGATCTACATTGTCATTGTCCCTGCGTAGTGTCATAGTCTGCATAGACTGACTGACAGTAGGTAGTATTATGAGAGTTGATGTTACATACACCCAAAATGCCGCAGCTCGTTTCTGGTGATGAATTCCTCCCGTTTTTAATCCTACCGGAATGAATTTTGAATGGGTCTCCTGTGAACCGCGATGGTGATTTCGACAGCGGCCTTCGTCGGTCGTAATTTACCCCGTTTCATGTCAAAATGGCGTCAGCGCAATTTTACGTGACGTATTTATGACGCGCCACCTGTGGCCGCGGGTAACGTATCAGCCGTAAAATTCAATGAGCGATGCGACTTAGAAAATTACCCACTTGCTAAAGCGATAGAGAGGGTAAATAAAACTGCGATTACTTTTTTATGAAGCAGTTACCGTAAATTTTCCCAAAATTCACTCAATTGTGGATCCTTGCTTAATCTTCATAATATATGTTACCTACGTTCTACAGGGGATACACGGAAATATGCAATCAACGCATGCATGTATCTAGGTCAACCTGTTTGAAGTAGCTCAAAACCTACTTATCATTAAAAATGACTTTTCATCCAGTAATGGATTATGTACCCTCTACGTAGAAAAAATTAGAGTCTATAGCATAGACATCTTTGGAGAAATTTACGTATACGTAGTCGTTTATACCCTTAAAATTACAAAAGGGTCTACAAAATCACTGTCAATCCACCCCAGTTATGTATATACGTACAAGAAAATTCAGATAGGTCTATAACATAGACATTTTGTTGAACATTTCACGTATACGTAGATGTTTGTACCTCTGAAACTAGCCTTTGGGTATGAGTCTGCAAAATAAGATCTATTTTTAGATCCAAGAGACTTGACACCGGCTATTGTATCTGCATAGCTTGTACAAACCCACCATTTTTCGATGTAACGTCAAAGCAAACAGACAATGGCGACAGATTGCTTCATTTGGGAATCCCTCCGGGCACCTGCCGCCATCTTGTCTGTTCTTCATGAATTGATGCAAACAAAAGCTGTCAGTAGCAGTAACGATGATGCGGATAGGTAAAGTCTTCCATTAAATCAGCTCAGCTGTCTCTCCATATTCAGACATACACACGTTATACACAGAGCAAGGTGTTTGGCCCAGACTTAAAGGTCTTGGGTTCGAATCCAGAGATGCTACCGATCTTGTGCCCTTTGGAAATGCAGTATACACGGCTTCCCTTACTCCATCCGGATGTGAAAACATGTACCTGACTTCAGTTGAAGAGGTAAAGGCGGTGGAAGGAGACTGGAGAGGAAAGAACACTACCTTTCAATACCGTTCCCTGCACACAGTGGATAACAACCCGCTGCCCTTACGGCCTCACAAAAGGCTTCGCACTGTGGAAACAATGCATATTGCAATGCTTACTTAACTTCCTAGAAAATCTTTCTTTTCTTGCAACATTTGGTCCAGTTTGGAGAGCATTTATATTGGAAGAAACAAGTAGAGTTTATTACGTTTTACCAGTTTGTTGAAAATTTGCTAAGTGCACCGGTTCCTTTCGGGTATGAAGGAAACTGAGTCTATGGATCGATATAAACTGGAACTAGGGTTAAAGGTCGACTTTCCTTGGAACTTTTAGTTGATACAGGGGTTTGAACTGATGAACCCCGTTCTGTCTTCCGTTTTTAGTAACTAGACATGACTTGTGTAACTTTCTGGTTGAGCATATTATGAGCATGATTGAAGTTCGAAGTAAGTAGTTCATGAAGACATACTCTCCTGTTACCGTGATGTCAGCCCTGTATGGACTGTGTACCTGGCAGGATGCCCAGAGTAAATGGTGCCTGTTGCCTCCTTACGTTTGGGACCTTTTGACACCCGCTACTCTTCTGTGCAGCCCTCCACAATTGCGGGTCATGAATTATGTATTCCTGGGATTGACTCGACTTTACAGTTTCATGGCTGCAGTATTTTTAAATGAGAAGGCTATTCATTATGTGTGGAGGCACAGATGGATTGGCTTCCAGGTAATTAATGTGTGTGTGTGTGAGTGTGTGTGTGTGTGCGTGTGTGTGTATGTGTGTGTGTGTGTGTGTATGTGTGTGTGTGTGTGTATGTGTGTGTGTGTATGTGTGTATGTGTGTGCGTGTATGTGTGTGTGTGTGTGTGTGTGTATGTGTGTTTGTGTGTCTATGTGTCTGTGTGTGTTTGTGTGTATGTGTGTGTGTGTGTCTGTCTGTGTGTGTCTGTGTGTTTGTGTGTATGTATATGTGTGTATGTGTGTGTGTGTGTGTGTGTGTGTGTGTGTGTGTGTGTGTGTGTGTGTGTCTAGTGGGATTTAACTCCGTCGATAGTTCATATTTCCAAGTTCGCTTCTGCCCACCAACATCATGCACGTTGCGGATGAATGGTTTAATGCTCTGTCAACCATACATAAAGACTCGTACGTTATATAACTCGATTAAGATACGTGCTTCGTTTGTTTAATGGTATCATCGAAGAACCTATTAGCCAAAGAGCAAATAGTTCTTTGATTTCACCTGTTTAATGGCTTTCTGACTTAATAATATAAATGCAAGAAGGTGAACTTCTACTTTGCCTTCACCATATATGGACTTTACATAAAACACTACAGAACACATGAGTAATGAGGAGGTATATTGTAGTCAGCATATATTAGTTGATCTTAGATATATCTTTATTGACACGACAAAAGTACAGCGACTTTCGCATGGTCTACATGTATAACAACTACTTAGAGTACAACTAAACACGTATATATGGATATCTATAGGTATGGATACATCAACATAAAGGGTCTAGAATGTCATTTACACTATTGGTTCATGGTTCTGAATCTTCCACTTAACATTGATGTGCAGAAGAGAAAGTCTACTGCATGAGCAGGGTCTGTTGCCTCACATGTTGCACACGATATATGTAATTGGCCAGTATATTGTAGTTAGCACATACAAGTTTATGCCAAGCTTGCCTCAACAATAATATTTAAAAGCGTAAAAATACTAACTTGTTTTAGAATTAACGTTTCGTGCATAGGTGAGGTGAGGTGACTTATAGCAGTTATTAAAATAACGCAGGTGATTGTGTAACACTTAAGTCGGGAAATCCATGAAGATACGGATGAAGACACCAAGACCATGTAATATAAATTTGAAGTAAACAAAAATAGACCAGATGAGTAAACAAGGATAAATAGATTATAAAAGATCCTCTTTCAATTCTTACATTCAAATTGGCTACAGCTCAATAAAAACTAATGAATGAAGAATCGTTCATATTAAAAGTTTTAAAAGAAATTTCCATCTCATCCGCATGCAAGTCTACGGTAAATCAGTTAAGCATCTTTATATAGTAAGAAGTTTATTTGCAAGTTCGTGCCCGAGGGCTAATTGCAAGTACATGGTATAAACATAGTAGATATACAAGTGACAATGGACAGTTATGAACAATATTCTACTCTGATACTAGTGGTGGCTATTTCTAAACAGGTTGGGTTTGACTTCTTTTTGGAAAGCAGAGGGAGACGAAAAGCCCACATTTTCTAAAATTTGTGGGTTCTGAGATTTGTGGCTTCTGTTCGTCAGTAAATGTGGCGAAGTTGGGATAAGTCTTTATATAAGAGCTGACCCACCAGTTAATCCGTCTCCTACTCATTAGTGCTGATCTGATTGGACCGAATGGAGAACACATACGTCATTACGCCAGCTCATTACAAAAGAGCCCCATTAGTCCTCTTTGTCACTGATTGGAAGAGGGTATCAATGCATATTATCGGCAGATTGTGACGGATGATCAGACGCAAATGCACAATAAAATATCAGGCCCACATTCCAATGGATGGCATACGTGCTAGGACCTAAATGGGATTAATGTAATTCTTGACTACATAATAAGATAATCATGTAAAATATAAACGTATGACTGAAAGGACACCAGAATACACAAACTGTACAAATGATTACCTTTTCTAATCATTGAGTGGGCTGTCAAATTTTACATCGAAATGAGGTCACTGCCCAAATAGAATGAGGGTCTTACGTATGTTAGACGTAGCAAAATCATTTTCGCCTCATTTTGGAAGATGGCTTGCGCTTGTGCGCTTGTGAAAATGTAACTTTCCTTAAACGTTTCCAGTAGTGTCGTCAAATAGCCTTGGCCCTTGCGAAAAAACAGTTGGCACGACTTTCCCCACCCCTAACAGATGTAAGATTTTGTACCTTAATTTTTCTAGTCGAAGGAGAGGGCTGGGCTCTGTCTCCCAACACCATGTCCTAGACACCACCTTTACGGCCTCAAAAAGGCTATGGCACTACTTTAAGCAATCTTTTAAAGACATTCTTTAAATCTATCTCGTATCAGCTCTCGTATACTAGCTTCTATAGATGGATACGTTTGATGTTTTTCCGCCATATTTTTGGCTGAATAGTCTATGCACGTACACGTAAGCCATCTTTAAGAAGCCCTGCTGTGAACACCAAAGGTGGAACATACGAGTTTCTGCCTGTGTTATCAACCAGCATGACCACCTCTCACACTGTATCTACCAGCTCTGCACACGCGCTGGGGTGACTTGTGTTATATTGGACGACTTATCTTGCATATCTTACTCCATATGCAACAGTACCCGTCCAAATGCAATAGGGAATTTCCCGAGCAGCCTTTCACGTTC